>NC_135816.1:102407195-102675342 GCF_964213995.1 Mustelus asterias | reverse complement strand
GGATTAGATCAGTATCTCTCTATGGTGTCTCTGGATTAGATCAGTATCTCTCTATGGTGTCTCTCTGGATTAGATCAGTATCTCTCTATGGTCTCTCTGGATTAGATCAGTATCTCTCGATGGTCTCTCTCTGGATTAGATCAGTATCTCTCTATGGTGTCTCTCTGGATTAGATCAGTATCTCTCTATGGTGTCTCTCTGGATTAGATCAGTATCTCTCTTAGGTGTCTCTCTGGATTAGATCAGTATCTCTCTATGGTATCTCTCTCTCTCTGGATGAGATCAGTATCTTTCTATGGTCTCTCTAAATTAGATCAGTATCTCTCGATGGTTTATCTCTGGATTAGATTAGTATCTCTATGGTATCTCTCTGGATCAGATCAGTATCTCGATGGTGTCTCTGGATTAGATCAGTATGTCTCTGGTGTCCTTCAGAATTTGATCAGTATCTCTCTATGGTGTCTCTCTGGATGAGATCAGTATCTTTCTATGGTATCTCTCGCTCTCGAGATTAGATCAGTATCTCTCAATGGTGTATCTCTGTATTAGATCAGTATCTCTCTATGGTGTCTCTCTGGATGAGATCAGTATCTTTCTATGGTTTCTCTCGCTCTCGAGATTAGATCAGTATCTCTCAATGGTGTATCTCTGTATTAGATCAGTATCTCTCAATGGTGTATCTCTGGATTAGATCAGTATCTCGTTGGTGTCTCTGGATTAGATCAGTATGTCTCTGGTGTCCCTCAGAATTAGATCAGTATCTCTCAATGGTGTATCTCTGTATTAGATCAGTATCTCTCAATGGTGTATCTCTGGATTAGATCAGTATCTCGATGGTGTCTCTGGATTAGATCAGTATGTCTCTGGTGTCCCTCAGAATTAGATCAGTATCTCTCAATGCTGTCTTTCTGGATTAGATCAGTATTTAAAATATGGAAGCTGAGAGCCAGGACAAACCATGTTGTCATCTCTGGTTTGTTGCCGGTGCCACGTGCTAGCGAGTTGAGGAACAGGGAGAGTGTGCAGATAAACACGTGGCTGCGGGGATGGTGTTGGAGGGAGGGTTTCAGTTTCATGGATAATTGGAGCACATTCTGGGGAAGGTGGGACCTGTACAAACAGGACGGTTTGCACCTGAAACAGAGGGGCACCAATATCCTGGAAGGGAAATTTTCTGCGGCTCTTCAGGGGGGTTTAAACTAATTTATCAGGGGGATGGGAAAATGAGCTGTAGTCCAGGAGCCAGTGTTGAGTGTAGTGAGGCACTGAGAAGGGTATCAAGGTCGCAGGAGTGTACCGGCAGACAGGAAGGTGGGTTGTAGTGTGTCCACTTCAATGCAAGGAGCATCCAGAATAAGGTAGGTGAACTTGGAGCGTGGATTGGCACTTGGGACTACGATGTTGTGGCCGTTACGGAGACATGGTTAGAACAGGGACAGGAATAGTTGTTGGAAGTTCCGGGGTATAGATGTTTCAGTAAGAGTAGGGAAGGTGGTAAAAGAGGTGGAGGAGTAGCAGCATTGTTAATCAAGGATAGTTTAACGGCTGCTGAAAGGCAGTTCAAGGGGGATCTGCCTACTGAGGTAATATGGGCTGAAGTTAGAAATAGGGCAGGAGCGGTCACGTTGTTGGGGGTTTTCTATAGGCCCCCAAATAGTAATAGAGATATGGAGGAAGAAATTGCAAAGCAGATTATGGATAGGTGTGGAGGTCACAGGGTAGTTGTCATGGGTGACTTTAACTTTCCAAATATTGATTTATAGGTCGAATAGTTCGGATGGGGCAGTTTTTGTACAGTGTGTGCAATATGTGGATAGGCCGACAAGAGGTGGACTTGATACTGGCCACATTGGACTTGATACTGGGTAATGAACCGGGCCAAGTATTAGATTTGGTTGTGGGAGAGCACTTTGGAGATAGTGACCACAATTCGGTGTCTTTCATTATTGCAATGGAGAGGGATAGGGCCTTACGGCAGGGCAAGGTTTACAATTGGGGGAGAGGTAATTATGATGCGATTAGGCAAGAATTAGGCAGCATAAGATGGGAACAGAAACTCAGGGAAAGGCACAAATGAAAAGTGGAGCTTGTTCAAGGAACAAATACTGCGTGTCCTTGATAGGCATGTCAAGAGGTTGAATGTCTTGTCAAGTGGAAAAAGGAAGCGTATGTAAGGATGGGAAAACAAGGTTCAGTTGGGTTGCTTGAGGGTTGCAAGGTAGCAAGGAATGAGCTCAAAAAAAGGGCTTAGGAGAGCTAGGAGGGGGCATGAGAAGTCCTTGGCGGTCGGATCAAGGAAAACCCCAAGGCTTTTTACTCTTATGTGAGAAATAAAAGAATGACCAGGGTGAGGTTAGGGCCGGTCAAGGATAGTAGAGGGAATTTGTGCATGGAGTCAGAAGAGATCGGAGAGATGATGAATGAATACTTTTCTTCAGTGTTCACCAAGGAGAGGGACCATGTTTTTTAGGATGAGAGTGGGATACAGGCTGATCGGCTGGAGGAGGTAATGTTCTGAGGGAAGGTGTATTAGCAATTTTGAAAAGCCTGAGGGTCGATAAGTCCCCTGGGCCAGATGGGATATATCCCAGGATTCTTTGGGAGGCAAGGGATGAGTTTGCAGAGCCTTTGGCTTTGGTCTTTGGGTCCTCACTGTCCACGGGGATAGTCATGATGTGGAGATGCCGGCGTTGGACTGGGGTAAACACAGTAAGGAGTCTAACAACACCAGGTTAAAGTCCAACAGGTTTATTTGGTAGCAAACGCCACTAGCTTTCGGAGCGCTGCTCCCCACAGATCCGACCAAAAAACACACCCGTCAACTCAACACTCTGATCAAAACCTTTGATCCGGACCTTCAGAACACTCTCCGTGCTCTCATCCCACGTACTCCCCGCGTTGGAGATCTCTACTGCCTCCCGAAGATACACAAGGCAAACACACCCGGCCGTCCCATTGTATCGGGCAATGGGACCCTGTGTGAGAACCTCTCCGGCTATGTCGAGGGCATCCTGAAACCCATTGTACAAAGAACCCCCAGCTTTTGTCGCGACACTACGGACTTCCTACAGAAACTCAGCACACTTGGAGCAGCTGAACCAGGAGCGCTCCTCGTCACATTGGATGTCTCGGCACTCTGATGATGGCATTTCTGCAACTGCCTCAGTCCTCAACGCTGACAACTGCCAGTTTTCAGATGCAATTTTGCAACTCATCCACTTCATCCTGGACCACAATGTCTTCACCTTCAAAAACCAGTTCTTCATCTAGACACACGGAACAGCCATGGGGACCAAATTCCCACTTCAATATGCCAACATCTTCATGCACAGGTTCGAACAAAACTTCTTCACCGCACAGGACCTTCAACCGATGCTATACACTAGATACATCGATGACATTTTCTTCCTTTGGACTCATGGTGAACAATCACTGAAACAACTATATGATGACATCAAAAAGTTCCATCCCACCATCAGACTCACCATGGACTACTCTCCGGAATCGGTTGCATTCTTGGACACACACATCTCCATTAAGGGCGGTCACCTCAGCACCTCACTGTATCGCAAGCCCACGGATAACCTCACGATGCTCCACTTCTCCAGCTTCCACCCTAAACATGTTAAAGAAGCCATCCCCTGCGGACAAGCCCTCTATACACAGGAGCTGCTCGGATGAGGAGGATCGCAACAGACACCTCCAGACGCTGAAAGATGCCCTCATAAGAACAGGATATGGCGCTCGACTCATCGATCGACAGTTCTGACGAGCCACAGCGAAAAACTGCACCGACCTCCTCAGAAGACAAACACGGGACACGGTGGACAGAGTACCCTTCGTCGTCCAATACTTCTCCGGAGCGGAGAAGCTACGACATCTTCTCCGGAGCCTTCAACATGTCATTGATGAAGACGAACATCTCACCAAGGCCATCCCCACACCCCCACTTCTCGCCTTCAAACAACCGCACAACCTCAAACAGGCCATTGTCCGCAGCAAACTACCCAGCCTTCAGGAGAACAGTGACCACGACACCACACAACCCTGCCTCAGCAACCGCTGCAAGACGTGCCGGATCATCGACACGGATGCCATCATCTCATGTGAGAACACCATCCACCAGGTACATGGTACATACTCTTGCAACTCGACCAACATTGTCTACCTGATACGCTGCAGGAAAGGATGTCCTGAGGCATGGTACATTGGGGAAACCATGCAGACGCTACGACAACAGATGAATGAACACTGCTCGACAATCACCAGGCAAGACTGTTCTCTTCCTGTTGGGGAGCACTTCAGCGGTCACGGGCATTCAGCCTCTGATATTCGGGTAAGCATTCTCCAAGACGGCCTTCACGACACACGACAGTGCAGAGTCGCTGAGCAGAGACTGATAGCCAGGTTCAGAACACATGAGGACGGCCTCAACCGGGATCTTGGGTTCATGTCACACTATCTGTAACTCCCACAACTTGCCTGGACTTGCAAAGTCTCACTGGCTGTCCTGTCTGGAGACAATACACATCTCTTTGACCTGTGCTAATGCTCCCTCCACTCACATTGTCTGTACCTTTAAGACTTGATTAGCTGTAAAGACTCGCATTCCATTCATTATTCTGTAAATTGAGTTTGTGTCTTTATATGCCCTGTTTGCTGTGTATGAGCAGATCTCCCACTCACCTGACGAAGGAGCAGCGCTCCGAAAGCTAGTGGCGTTTGCTACCAAATAAACCTGTTGGACTTTAACCTGGTGTTGTTAGACTCCTCACAGGGATAGTACCAGAGGACTGGAGAGTGGCGAATGTTGTTCCTCTGTTCAAGAAAGGAAATAAGAATGACCCTGGTAATTATAGGCCGGTTCGTCTTACTTCGGTGGTCGGTAAGTTAATGGAAAAGGTCCTGAAGGATAGGATTTATCACCATTTGGAACGATGCAGCTTAATCCGTGATAGTCAGCACGGATTCGTGAAGGGTAAGTCTTGCCTCACAAATTTGATTGAATTCTTTGAGGAGGTAACTAAGTGTGTAGATGAAGGTAGAGCAGTTGATGTTGTATACATGGATTTTAGTAAGGTGTTTGATAAGGTCCCCCATGGTAGGCTCATGATGAAAGTAAGGAGGTGTGGGATAGAGGGAAATTTGGTCGATTGAATAAATAACTGGCTATCTCATAGGAGACAGAGGGTGGTGGCGGATGGAAAATTTTCAGACTGGAGACCAGTTACCAGCGGTGTACCACAGGGATCAGGGCTGGGTCCTCTGCTATTTGTGATTTTTATTAATGACTTGGAGGAGGGGGCTGAAGGGTGGGTCAGTAAATTTGCTGATGACACCAAGATTGGTGGAGTAGTGGATGAGGTGGAGGGCTGTTGTCGGCTGCAAAGAGACATAGATAGGATGCAAAGCTGGGCTGAAAAATGGCAGATGGAGTTTAACCCTGATAAGTGCGAGGTGATTCATTTTGGTAGGATAAATTTGGATGCGGATTACAGGGTCAACGGCAGGGTTCTGAGGAATGTGGAGGAACAGAGAGATCTTGGGGTTCATATCCACAGATCTCTGAAGGTTGCCACTCAAGTGGATAGAGCCGTGAAGAAGGCCTATCGTGTGTTAGCGTTTATTAACGGGGTTTGAGTTTAAGAGTCATGGGGTTATGCTGCAACTGTACAGGACCTTGGTGAGACCACATTTGGAATATTGTGTGCAGTTCTGGTCACCTCACTATAAGAAGGATGTGGAAGCATTGGAGAGAGTGCAGAGGAGATTTACCAGGATGCTGCCTGGTTTGGAGGGTGGGTCTTATGAGGAAAGGTTGAGGGAGCTAGGGCTTTTCTCTTTAGAGCGGAGGAGGATGAGAGGGGACTTAATAGAGGTTTATAAGATGATAAGGGGGAAAGATAGAGTGGACGTTCAGAGACTATTTCCTCGGGTGAATGTAGCTGTTACTAGGGGGCATAACTATAAGGTTCATGGTGGGAGATATAGGAGGGATGTCCGAGGTAGGTTCTTTACTCAGAGAGTGGTTGGCGTGTGGAATGGTCTGCCTGCTGTGATAGTGGAGTCGGACACTTTAGGAACTTTCAAGCGGTTATTGGATAGGCACATGGAGCACACCATGAATGATAGGGAGTGGGATAGCTTGACCTTGGTTTCGGACAAAGCTCGGCACAACATCGAAGGCTGAAGGGCCTGTACTGTGCTGTACTGTTCTATGTTCTAGTATCTCTCTGTGGTCTCTCTCTGGATTAGATCAGTATCTCTCTATGGTGTCTCTCTCTGGATTAGATCAGTATCTCTCTATGGTGTCTCTCTGGATTAGATCAGTATCTCTCTATGGTGTCTCTCTCTCTCTCTCTGGATTAGATCAGTATCTCTCTATGGTCTCTCTGGATTAGATCAGTATCTCTCTATGGTGTCTCTCTCTCTGGATTAGATCGGTATCTCTCTATGGTGTCTCTCTCTCTCTCTCTCTCTGGATTAGATCAGTATCTCTCTATGGTGTCTCTCTCTCTCTCTCCGGATTAGATCGGTATCTCTCTATGGTGTCTCTCTCTCTCTCTCTCTCTGGATTAGATCAGTATCTCTCTATGGTCTCTCTGGATTAGATCAGTATCTCTCTATGGTCTCTCTGGATTAGATCAGTATCTCTCTATGGTCTCTCTGGATTAGATCAGTATCTCTCTATGGTCTCTCTGGATTAGATCAGTATCTCTCTATGGTGTCTCTCTCTCTGGATTAGATCGGTATCTCTCTATGGTGTCTCTCTCTCTCTCTCTCTCTGGATTAGATCAGTATCTCTCTATGGTGTCTCTCTCTCTCTCTCTCCGGATTAGATCGGTATCTCTCTATGGTGTCTCTCTCTCTCTGGATTAGATCAGTATCTCTCTATGGTCTCTCTGGATTAGATCAGTATCTCTCTATGGTCTCTCTCTGGATTAGATCAGTATCTCTCTATGGTGTCTCTCTCTCTGGATTAGATCAGTATCTCTCTATGGTCTCTCTCTGGATTAGATCAGTATCTCTCTATGGTCTCTCTGGATTAGATCAGTATCTCTCTATGGTCTCTCTCTGGATTAGATCAGTATCTCTCTATGGTGTCTCTCTCTCTGGATTAGATCAGTATCTCTCTATGGTCTCTCTCTGGATTAGATCAGTATCTCTCTATGGTGTCTCTCTCTCTGGATTAGATCAGTATCTCTCTATGGTGTCTCTCTCTGGATTAGATCAGTATCTCTCTATGGTGTCTCTCTGGATTAGATCAGTATCTCTCTATGGTGTCTCTCTCTCTCTCTGGATTAGATCAGTATCTCTCTATGGTGTCTCTCTCTCTCTCTCTGGATTAGATCAGTATCTCTCTATGGTGTCTCTCTCTCTGGATTAGATCGGTATCTCTCTATGGTGTCTCTCTCTCTCTCTCTCTCTCTGGATTAGATCAGTATCTCTCTATGGTGTCTCTCTCTCTCTCTCCGGATTAGATCAGTATCTCTCTATGGTGTCTCTCTCTCTCTCTCCGGATTAGATCAGTATCTCTCTATGGTGTCTTTCTCTCTCTCTGGATTAGATCAGTATCTCTCTATGGTGTCTCTCTCTCTCTCTGGATTAGATCAGTATCTCTCTATGGTGTTTCTCTCTCTGGAATAGATCAGTATCTCTCTGGATTAGATCAGTATCTCTCTATGGTGTCTCTGGATTAGATCAGTATCTCTCTATGGTCTCTCTGGATTAGATCAGTATCTCTCTATGGTGTCTCTCTAGAATAGATCAGTATCTCTCTATGGTGTCTCTCTAGAATAGATCAGTATCTCTCTATGGTGTCTCTGGATTAGATCAGTATCTCTCTATGGTCTCTCTCTGGATTAGATCAGTATCTCTCTATGGTGTCTCTCTAGAATAGATCAGTATCTCTCTATGGTCTCTCTGGATTAGATCAGTATCTCTCTATGGTCTCTCTGGATTAGATCAGTATCTCTATGGTGTCTCTCTCTCTGGAATAGATCAGTATCTCTCTATGGTGTCTCTCTCTCTGGAATAGATCAGTATCTATGGTGTCTCTCTCTCTGGAATAGATCAGTATCTCTCTATGGTGTCTCTCTGGAATAGATCAGTATCACCCTATGGTCTCTCTGGATTAGATCAGTATCTCTCTATGGTGTCTCTCTGGAATAGATCAGTATCTCTCTATGGTGTCTCTCTGGAATAGATCAGTATCTCTCTATGGTCTCTCTGGATTAGATCAGTATCTCTATGGTGTCTCTCTCTCTGGAATAGATCAGTATCTCTCTATGGTGTCTCTCTCTCTGGAATAGATCAGTATCTCTCTATGGTGTCTCTCTGGAATAGATCAGTATCACCCTATGGTCTCTCTGGATTAGATCAGTATCTCTCTATGGTGTCTCTCTGGAATAGATCAGTATCTCTCTATGGTCTCTCTGGATTAGATCAGTATCTCTATGGTGTCTCTCACTGGATTAGATCAGTATTTTTCTGGATTATTTTACTTGGTTACAACAGCAACTCGTGGTGAATTTCTCAGTCTAGATGTGATCAACATCACGCATTGAGACATCAATATGTGTGACACAAGATACTGGAACTGCTTTTGGGAGCACAGACATGTCAGTTAACAGCTACATTTGTCTCTTTTTCAGTACCTGGTATCGGGATCCTTAACAATCCATTTAATATATTCCAAAACGACTGTCAGTGTAAGTATTTGATTTAGTAACAGGAATCATCTGGTCCTGCCAGCAGCGGGAAGTGTGTGGGTTGGGAGGAGTTAATTTACCAGGAAACCAAACCTTTCCTGATATCGGGGTGAACTGTAGGAATCTGTTTCCAGCGTTTTCAAGGCGGATAATATCTCAGACGCCTGCTAAAAGACCACAATTTTGCAATTAAACTTTGCCTCCAAATAATTCCCCCAGTGCAAATTGAGCATGTTTGCTTTTCCAAAAGTATATGAGTGGTGTTGACCTAACGAGCTTCACTTCTTCCAGGCCTTACTGCTTTTGCTTTCTTGGGGACAACTCATAATTTCACTTAGAGTTGGGTGCTGGTAGCAAACACTATGCTCGGGCTGAACATGGCAAACAAGCCAGCAAAGAAAGTCGACTGAAGCTTGACAATGGACAGTGGGGAAGGAGGGACTGGAAGCAGGACAGTGGAGGTAGGATCTGTCAGGAAGGGTGGGAGGCTGTCCTAGGAAGGAAGATAGATGTCCTCGGCATGTTTTGAAGGGTACACTAAATGTGCTGATTAAAACCTGCACCAGACTCCTCAGACACCTGTAAATAGCATTGTAATTTCATCCATGACTCGCAACCTCTGCTTGGAAGCAATATCAAATATGCGATCACGAGGATGCACTCATAATACTCTGCCACTTGCTCTCAAAACAGGCCTCACCTGGCACAGAGCTCTTTCAGGCAAAAACATAGAGGTGTCCACAGGGAGGAACAGTAGAAGAACACCCTGTCACCCCCAAAAAGCTCAGCCAGCAGTTTTATTGCCCATCCCTAATTGCCCATGAAATGGAGGTGAGCCACCTTCAACTGCTGTGATCCCAGTGGTGCAGATGCAGTGTTGGGAAGGGCGTTCCAGGATTTTGACCAAGAGACAGTGAAGGAACAGCCGATATATTTGCAAGCCAGGATGGTGTCTCTTGGAGGGGAACTTCGATGTGGTATTCTTGTGCACTTGCTGCCCTTGTCCTAGATGGTAGCAGTTGTGGGTTTGGAATGTGCTGTCTATGGAGCCTTGGTGAGTTGCTGCAGTGCAGTTTGTAGATGGTACACACGGCTGCCACTTTATTGGTAGTGGATGGGTTGATTGTTGAAGGTATTGGATGGACAGCGTGTCGATCGAGCGGGGCTGCTTTGTCCTGGATGTTCCTGAGTGTTGTTGGAGCCGCACTCATCCAGGCAAGTGGGGAGCATTCCATTACACTCCTTGTCGATGGTGGACATGCTTTGGTGAGTAGGGAAGTGAGCTAATGCCTGCAGTATTCCTAACCTCTGACCTGCTTTTGTAGCCACTGTGTTTATGTGGCGAGTTCAGTTGAGTTTCTGTTCAGTGATGACCCCCAGGGTGTTATAGTGGGGATTCAGCAATGGTAATGTCACTGACTGTCTGTTGTAGGAAATAGTCACTGATGAGTGATGATTGTGTTCTGATGACCCTTTGGGTGGTGGGAAGGGAAACCCCGCCACCATAAAATTCCTGGCATACATCTCCAAAAGATCCCTTTGGGTTCGGAGACTTGTCATTTGTTTGTGGCTGAGCAAGACCTTGCCCTCCATTAGTCCTGCAAGTGTCAGAGACCTCGGCTGGCACTTCCTCCACTGGCTGTGGACCCATTCCAGTGTTGTGCTGACTAGATTGTAACCTTGAGCCTATTGTAGAATGTGAATCCCACCAAGGTGACAATCCCGATGCTGGTGGAGGGGCAGGTGAATGCTGTGACAGTGCAATCTCTCGAGCCTTTTGAATTTGCTTGGAAATTGAGTCCCAGAAAGAAGAGGGCAGAAAGCTATTTATAATATTGGGCTTGGAAATCCTGAATGATGCTGAATGATCCTCCAGGATGGATTGTAAAACAAAAACCAGAGAATGCTGGATACCTTCAGCAGGCCTGGTAGCATCTGAGAGAAACACAGTTAATGTTTCGAGTCCACAGAACAGTGATATGGACTCCAGCATCTGCAGTGTTTTGCTTGCATTGGATTGTAAAATGTTGGCCTCCTGTTCACTCTGTGTTGCTTTTTGTTCTGTTCGCAGAGATGGATCATACTCATCATGCACATAATCACTGGGCACTTCTCAGCAGCAGGCTGTGTGATATTTAACCTTTCACTCTTTTACTTGCCAACAACTCCATTCAACTTTTTTGTGGTAAGCTTTCCTGGATTCAGTATCAGACTATCAGTGGTGAGAAGGTGGAAGAACAAATGTGTAGGCAAATTTCTGTCTGTATTAACACGAGGGCAATAATAATATGAGACTTTAGCTATGCCAATATCAACTGGGATTGTAGCAATATCAGGGGCACTGAGGCAAAATAATTCATGCAGTGTCTCCAGGAAATTTCTTTCAACCAATTAGTGACAAACCCAATGAGAGGCGATGTAATTCTAGATCTACTCTTGGGGAAGTAATGGGCGAAGTGACAGTTGGGAACGTATCAAGGATAGTGATCACAATTCAGTTAGATTTAACATTGCCATGGAAAAGGACAGAGATAAAGCTGGAGTAAATGTTTTGAACTGGGGAAAGCAAATTTTGGAGGAGTGAGAAGAGACTTGTCTGAGATGGACTGGACAGCACTGGTAGGGGATAAATCTGTGGAAAGCACTAAAAGACGTGATCCTAAAGTACATGTGTACAAAATAGACATGTCCCCTCCAAAAATAAGAGTGGTGCCAAATCGAGACCGCCCCCGTTGTCTAGAGGGATACAGGGGAAGATCAAACTGAAAAAGAAAGCATACAGTCGGTGCAAAAAACTAAGCACTGCAGATAACCTAAATAAATATATAAAGTGCAGGGATGGAGTAAATAAGGAAATCAAAGAGAGGGCATGAAAAAAGATTAGCAAGTAAAGTTAAAGAAAACTCAATGTTTTACCAATTTTATTAATGGTAAAAGGTTAGTTAAAGAAAAAGTGGGACATATCAGATGACAAAGGGAACTTGTGTGTAGATGCAGATGCTGTGGGAGGGTTTTAAATGAATATATTATCATTGTGTTAACAAAGGAAAGGGATGGTGCAGATTTAGTCATCCAGGAGGAACACTGAGCTATTGGATGGATTAATCATAAAGAGAGAGGAAGTACTCGAAAGGTTTGAATCTGTGAAAGTTGATAAGTCTCCAGGACCTGATGGACCGTTACCGAGGCTGCTGATAGAGATCAGGGAAAAGATAGCAGATGCTCTGAAGATGATTTTCTAATCCTCACTAGATGCAGGGGAGATACTGGAGAAATCATAAAACCCTTACAGTGCAGAAGGAGGCCATTCAGCCCATTGAGCCTGTATTGACAAAGATCCCACCCAGGCCCTATCCCTGTAACCTCACATATTTACCCTGCTAATCCCCCTTAATCTAATGGACAATTTATCATGGCCAATCCACCTAACCCGCACATCTTTGGAGTGTGGGAGGAAACCCACTCAGACATGGGGGGAATGTGCAACTCCTCACAAACAGTGACCCAAGTGGGAATCGACCCCTGGCACTGTGAGGCAGCAGTGCTACCATGCTGCCCTACAATGCAAATGTAGTTCCACTGACTAAAAAAGGAATTGAAGGAAATGCCAAACAATTATAGGCCAGTTATTCTTACACTGTTGGTGGGCAGATTAGTTGAATCTATCCTGAGAGATAGAAAGGCATGGAGTAGTCAGGGATGGTCAGCATGGATTTGTTAAAGGAAGGTCTTGCCTCACAAACTTGATTGAACTGTTTGGAGAAGTGACAAGAAGGGTTGATGAAGGTAGTGCAGTGGATATTGTGCACATGGATTTTAGTAAGGTGTTTGACAAGGTCCCATGTAGCAGACTGGTCAGTAAAGTAAAAACCAATGGGATACAGGGTAATGTGGCGAATTGGATCCAAAGTTGGCTTAGTCACAGGAAGTAAAGGGTAATGGTGGATGGATGCCCTTGCGAATGGAAAGTTGGTTCAAGTGGTGTTCTGCAAGGTTTGGTGTTGGGACCCGTGCTGTTTGTGTTATATGTTAATGATTTGGACATGAACGTGGGGGCACAATTGTAAAATTTGCAAACGACACAAGAGCGGCCAAGTAGTGGATAGCGGGTTGTAAATATTGCTATAATCTACAAAACAATATCGATGGGTTGGTGGAGTGGGCGGTAAAGTGGCAGATTAACTTAACATAGAGATATATGAGGTAATGTATTTAGGGAGGTCAAATGGTTATAGGGAATACACAATAAATGGAAGTGTATGAAGTGAGAGATCTTGGTGTATAAGTGCACAGATCCCTAAAGGCAGTAGCTCAAGTAGACAAGGTTGTAAAGAAAGCATATGGAATGCTCTCCTTCATTGGCAGAGGTATAGAATATAAAAGGATATAATGTTGGAACTGTATAAAACACAGGTGAGGCCACAACTGGAGTATTGTGTGTAGTTCTGGTCACCACATTACAGGAAGGATGTAATTGCTCTGGAGAGAGTGCAGAGGAGGTTTACAAGAATGTTGCCCGGGCTGGAAAAGTGTAGCTACGAGGAGAGATTGGAGAGGTTGGGGTTATTTCCCTTGGAACAAGGAAGGCTGAGGAATGATAGAGAGGGGAGAAAATAGAGTGGACAGGATAAAATTGTTTCCCTTGGTGGCAACTTCAAGAACCAGGGAACACAGATTCAGGATAAGTGGCAGTAGGTGTAGAAGGGACATGAGGAAGAACTTTTTTTACGCAGAGGGTGGTGGGTGGAATTTGTGGCCTGAGTTGGTGGTGGAGGCAGAGACAATAAACTCTTTTAAAAAGTACCTGGTTCTGCATCTTAAATGCTGTAAGCTACAAAGCTATGGACGGCTGAAGGATTAGATAGGGAACTTGGGTGTCCTCGGGCTGGCATGGACAAGATGGGCTGCATGGCCTCCTTCAGTGCTGTAACTTCTCTATGGTTCTATGATCACATGCGTGTCGGTGTGTGTTTATAGATTAATGGTGATCACTTGCTGTATCGGTTTGCAAATGTTGGAATGATTTTCATTTCCTTAAAGCCTTTACTCAGTGTTAGTCAAAGTACTAAAGTTGCTTCAAGCATTGAAGTGATTGCGGTGGATGATGCTACATAGAAACATGGAAGATAGGAGCAGGAGGAGGCCATTTGGCCCTTCGAGCCTGCTCCGCCATTCATTTAGATCATGGCTGATTGTCCAACTCAATAGCCTAATCTTGCTTTCTCCCCATAACCTTTGATCCCATTCGCCCCAAGTGCTATATCTAGCCGTCTCTTCAATTCATTCAATGTTTTGGCATCAACTACTTGCTGTGGTAATGAATTCTACAGGCTCACCACTCTTTGGGATAAGAAATATCTCCTCACCTCATTCCTAACTGGTCTACCCTGAATCCTCAGACTGTCACCCCGATTCTGGACTCCCCCACATCGGGAATATCCTCCCTGCATCTACCCTGTCTAGTCTAGCCATCCCTGGAATCAGCCTGGTAAACCTTCGCTGCACTCCCTCGAGTGCAAGAACATCCTTCCTCAGAAAGGAGACCAAAACTGCACACAATACTCTCGGTGTGGCCTCACCAAGGCCCTGTATAATCGCAACAACACATCCCTGCTCCTGTACTCGAAACCTCTCGCAATGAAGGCCAACATGCCATTTGCCTTCTTTACCGCCTGCTGCACCTGCATGCTTACCTTCAGCGACTGGTGCACAAGGACACCCAGGTCCCTCTGCACACTCCCCTCTCCCAATTTACAGCCATTCAGGTAGTAATCTGTCATCTTGTTTTTGCTTCCAAAGTGAATAACCTCACACTTATCCAAATTATACTGTTACATTATGCCACTGATTAGCCCACTCACCCGACAAGTCCAGATCATTCTGAAGGATCTCTACATCCTCATCACAGTTCATCCTCCCACCCAACTTGGTATTATCTGCAAATTTTGAGATGTTGCATTTTGTTCCCTCATCCACATCATTAATATATATTGTGAATAGCTGGGGTCCCAGCACCGATCTCTGTGGCACCCCACTAGTTACTGCCTGCCAATTTGAAAAGCACCCATTAATTCCTACTCTGTTTCCTCTCTGCCAACCAGTTATCTATCCATTTCGATATAATTCCCCAATCTTATGCGCTTTAATCTTGCACGATAATCTCTTGTGCGGGACTTTGTCAAATGCTTTCTGAAAGTCCAAATTTCCCACATCGACTAACTCCCCCTTGTCAGCTCGACTAGTTACATCTTCAAAGAATTCCAACAGATTTGTCAAGCATGATTTCCCCTTCATAAATCCATGCTGACTCTGTCTGATCCTGCCGCTGCTTTCAAAATGCTTCACTATAAAGTCCTTGATAATGGATTTGAGATCAAGTCCTTGACACAAAAAGTAGTTGAGGCCAAAACATTGTATGACTTTGAGAAGAAATTAGATATAGTTCTTGGGGCTGAAGGGATCGAGGGATATCGGGGGGGGCGGAGGGGGGATCAGGATATTGAATTTGATGATCAGTCATGATCATAATGAATGTTGGAGCAGGCTGGAAGGGCCGAATGACCTCCTCCTGCTTCTTGTTTCTATAATGGATTCGAGATAAAGTCCTTGATAATGGATTTGAGTTGTATGTTGTACTGAACATTCCTGCTGAGGTTTTCTCCCCCAAATCTCAGGCTCCCCTCTATTGTGGTTAGAAGCTGACCAGTGCCTCCTCTTGTTCCACGCAGGCATCACCAATGATCAATGTAGTATTCCTCATGATCTTCTCTCTGGTGGAGTTCGTCATATCTCTTTTAATTTGCTATCTTCACATCAAGCTCTTACGCTCAGAAAATTGGTAAGAATTGGTAAGTGGCAGCACACTTCAGGAATGGGTCACCAAGCCCATGGAGCACTGATCCACAAAGTGGAGAATCTGCACAAACTGTGATTGTTCTCCTCAGAGCAAAGAAGGCTCAAGAGGAAATTTAATCAAAACTTACATAATCACGAAGGGTTTTGGATCCAGTAAGAAGGAGTCATTTCCAGTGGTGGGAATATTTTAAAGATAGTTGGTGAAAGAGTGTGTTTGAAAGAGCCAGCAAATCTATGAGGGTCGAATGGCCCCCCCTCCACATTGTGCCACATAATGGCCTTTGTTGTAACTGGTGACAGAAATGAGCAAAGGAAAGAAGCTTGTTGTTTGACATTGAGTCTCCTGAGATGTCCTGCTGTTAACCAGCGAGTCTGTACCCTCAGGTCATCACTGAGCTTCCAGCAATTTTTTAGCTTGACACTTGGACTCACTCACCCCTATTTATGGTCAAAACCTTCACCATTTCACTGTATTTGGCTTTTACCACCTCCATTTCATCATTCACCCAGCGGGATTGCAACAGTGACTGGCAGTGCCCAGCACATGGGGATTGAACAAACTTGGGATCCTAGTTTCCCTTTCCCTCTCTGGTTGTACCAATGTCCTGTTACCCATCCTGTTCTCCATCTTACTCTCAGCAGCCGCACCTCTCCCAGCCTTTAGCACCCATTCCCCTCGCTCCACCATCTATCTCTGCCTAGGTATGATCTCTGGGTAGTAAAGGTGCTTTCTTTGTGCTTCTCCATACATGGGGCAGTGTTCACCTCACCAAGACTCTGGATCTTGCCATTAGCCTGTGCTGTGTGGGAGGGACAGGTGTTGCAGTTCCTGGTCTCCAATAAAACCCGACAGTGCCAAAGTGTAGAGGCTCATGTGTAAACACTGGTCTTAAAGCAATCGCTACATTCGGTAGCCATCAGATGACATGAAGGAGAAAAGGCAGGAGGTTTACATCAGCCATTTGTGTTTTCAATTCTTTTACAGAGGCAGAGTCCATGGAACTGAGACACGGAGGTACAGTTTAACTCTCGTGGTTCAAGGAGACAGGCAGGAACCTGATGCAAAAAAACAGCTACCACCACCACACCGCTTTGATGATTTGATCAGGGTCTGGACAGCAGTGTCTGTCTCTGGAAGATCTTCGTTGTTGGCAGTGAAACTACAGCAGACCTGAAACTCCTTCTGTCCAAAATTAGCAGTGGTGTGTTTTGAGTAGAGATTGATGAATGGACTAGAGACACAGGTCAGAGGCTGGCAGCACTCAAGTCAGTCAGCCCATCAGGAAGCACTTCCTCCAACCCCAGAAGGCAGAGAAAATCATGTCACATAAGTGTCCCACTCCACCACACGACCTTCATCATTAGCTCAAAGTTCTCGCTTCTGGCCATGGGATAAAGTCTTACCTGCTCGCAGTCAGTTCAAAACTAGCCTTGGAGTAATTTCTTACTGGCTATTTTACCATCCTCCATGGAACTTGTGTAAATTGGACTGCAAATCATGTTGGTGCAGAGAAATGGAAGCTCCTGAGCACCTCCTCAAAGCACCTGCCCCTCTTCTCTGGCCTTAATGTGACAGTAATGTCCAGCTAATCTACGGCCCCCCGTCTGTGTACTGTTGTAATAATTATCAATGCTAATTACATAATGTTGACAAAAAATAAATATTCAACGCATGCAGAAACTGATTGCAACTGAAGATGACTCTACTTTTTCATACCCTTTCATTTCCCTTAATTCCCAAAGATCTTTCCAACTCAACAACAGAAAAACTGCAGATGCCGGAAATACAATGACGCGACACAGTAAATCTTTCATGTTGCTGACCTGTCATCAGAATTCCATCTTGAATACACTCAATGACTGAACATCGGGTAGATTTCTGAAGATTCACAACCCTCTGAGTGAAGAAATTTTACTCACCTCAATCCAAAATGGCTGACCCCTTATTCTGAGACTGTGACTCCACACCCTGAACTATCTAGTTGTTGTGTGGAGTGGGTCGGAGAGTGGTTTGAGGTGGGGTGGGGTACACTTCCAAGAATGTATACAGAGATCAATTCCCCTTCTAAACTGTGTCACGACCTATGTAATGGACCCGAACTACCCGAGGCCCCTCTGAATCTCCACATAACTGCTACATAAATGATAATTTTCTGACATAACTGCAGATTAGTTTAACAAATCTCAGATTGTCTTTTATCAGGATTAGAAACTGAGCAATGACTCTCTTATCCCATGCAGATATTGCCAAAGCTCACCTCAATATTTCTCAAGATCTTCTCTGTGGTGGAATTTATGAGATCTTTTGGTTGTTATCCTCGAACCAAAGTCTTATGCTCCAGGAAGTGGTCAGAATAGATACCATAACCTTGTAGTGAACATTTCCTCGAGTGAGACAAGGGACTTACTTCACTTAAAGTGGAGATGTGATTGTTCTTAGAGGAGAGAAGGTTAAGGGGTAGATTTAATCGGGGCATTCAAAAACCACGCTGGGTTTTCGATAGAATAAATAAGGGGAAATGTTTATAGTGGCAACATTATTTATAAGGTGAAAGGGTCGAGAAGTGTGCCCAGTGAAAGAGCCAGCACTTGCATGCAGAATGATCGAACAATTCTTTGTTGTAACTGGAAACCAAACAGGAGTGAATGAAAGAGCAAACAGGCTCCTTGTCCAGTAAGTTTCACTAATTAGCTCATCCTGTACATAGCAGTCCACAATCTGTGTGCTGCCTCATTTCTCCTGGTTGCCCCATCCTATCTGCCCCCACCACAACCAGTGAAACATACACAAAATGTAGCAGCAGCAGGAGTCTGCTTCACCTTCTAATGAGATCATGACTGATCTGATGATCCTCAACTCCCACTTTCCCGCCTTATCTCCATAACTCACGATTCCTTCACTGATTAAACATCTGTATCTCGGTCTTGGACATACTTAACGACCCAGCCTCTACAACCCTCTGCGGTAAAGAATTCCACAGGGTCACTGCCCTCTGAGAAGAAATTCCTCCTCATCTCTCTTCAATTGGCGACCCCCCCTTACTCTGAGATTCTGCCCTGGGTCCTAGACTCTCCCACAAGGGGAGAAACAGCCTCTCAGCATCTACTCTGTCAACCCCCCTGACATTCCTATAGGTCTCAACAGTGGCGATAACAAGGGTAAATCTAACTGAAAGCTACTCACAAATTGAGACTGAAAAATCAGTATGGACAGTGCTTTCCCTTCTGTGAATAAAATTTATTAATTTAGATGTAAAATTTAACATTGTTTTGGTTACAGAGGCTGTCCCTCCTGGTGAAAATACAGTATTGCACTGCTGCATACAGTGCTGTCTCCTTTTGATAGGAAAAAAAGGCTCTTTGGTCAAACCAAGTACAAGCAAGGGCCTTAGTGGAGGAATTACTCCTGCACAAAGGCAAAAGGATTCAACTTGTTCCCAATCGTGGTATTCTTCACTATCTCTCCACATGGCGTCTGACACCCATCCAGCTTGGATACTTGGGCAAGGCCGTATGTAGAGGAGCAGAGTGCCAATTATCTTGAGTCTCTCTGGTGGCCTTCCTGGCTCTTTCAGCGATGCCCAACTTCAATGGTGAGTTGTCGGATGCTTATGGGAGCTCATAACTAAAAGGATCAAGATGGAGATTGCTTACAAAAAAATTGTAACAAGGACACAGCACAATTTCACCCAAACCTCCTCTCCCTTCAGCCTAACCTCGTCGCATTCGCAGCTTCAAGTATCCAAAGTTCACAGTTGAACCTGTGAACCATAGGACAATGCTCAGCATTCAACATAACATGCAACTTTAACATGGTAAAAATGTTCCAAGATGCTTTACACAATTGCATCCTGAATCACCTGAGGAAATATGAGGACATGGCCAGAAGCTTGGTCAAGAAGTAGATTTTAAAGAACACCCGAAAGAGAAAGAAAACTGGAGAAACTTAGGAGTGGAAGCATCTGAAGGCACAACTGCCATTAAAATCAGGAATGTGCAGGACGCTATAACTGGAAAGTGCAGAGATCTGGAAGTTGTGCAAGCCTGAGAGAGATACAAAGATAGGGAGGGGTGTAGGGACTGGAGGAGGCTACAGAGGTAGGGAGGATTGTAAGGGCTGGAGGAGGTTACAGAGATAGGGAGGGGTATAGGGGCTGGAGGAGGTTAACATAGATAGGGAGGGTTGCAGGAGGTTACAGAGATGGGATGCAGGGGCTGGAGAAAGTTACAGAGATAGGGAGGGTTGTAGGAGGTTACAGCGATAAGGAGGGTTGGAGGAGGTTACAGAAATAAGAAGGATTGTAGGGACTGGAGAAGGTTACAGAGATAGGGGTGTAGGAGCTGGAGGAGGTTACAGAGATAGGGAGGGTTATAGGAATTGTAGGAGGTTTTAGAGTTAGGGAGGGGTGTAGGGGCTGGAGAGAGTACAGAGATAGGGAGGGTTGTAGGGGCTGGAGGAGGTTACAGAGATACGGAGTGGTGTAGGGGTTGGAGGAGGTTATAGAGATAGGGAGGGGTGGAGTGGTTTGAGGAGGTTAACAGATAGGAGGGTTGCAGGAGGTTACAGAGAGAGAGGGGTGCAGGGGCTGGAGAAGGTTACAGAGATAACGAGAGGTGTAGGGGCTGGAGGAGGTTAACAGATAGGGTTGCAAGAGGTTACAGAGATAGAGCGGGGTGCAGGCGCTGGAGTAGGCTACAGAGGGCTGTCTTGAGTTATAGGAGGTTACAGAGATAGGGAGGGGTGTAGGGGTTGGAGGAGGTTAACATATAGGGTTGCAAGAGGTTACAGAGATAGGAAGGGGTGTGGGGTTGGAGGAGTTGACAGAGATAGATAGGGAGGAGGTTACAGAGATAGAGAGGGTTGTAAGGGCTGAAGGAAGTTACAGAGATAGGGAAGGGTGTGGGGCCTGGAGGAGGTTAGAGATAGGGAGGGTGTGGGGACTGGAGGGTGTTACAGTGATAGGAAGGGCTGTAGGAAGTACAGAGATAGGGAGGACTGTCGGGGCTGGAGGAGGTTACACAGGCAGGAGTGTGGGGGCTGGAGGCAGTTACAGCGATAGGGAGGGATGTAGGGGGTGGAGGAGGATACAGAGATAAGGAGGGTTGTAGGGTCTGAAGAAGGCTACAGAGATAGGGAGAGTTGTGGGGGCTGGCGGAGGTTACAGGTATAGGGAGAGGTATCGGGGCTGGAGGAGGTTACAGAGATAGGAGGGTTGTAGGGACTGGAGGAGGTCACAGGGATAGGGGTGTGGGGGCTGGAGGATGTTACAGAGATAGAGTTGTAGAGGTTGCAGGAGGTTACAGAGATAGGGATGGGTGTAGGGACTGGCAGAGGCTACAGAGATGGGGGGGGGTGTAGAGGCTGAAGGAGGTTACAGAAATAGGGAGGCTTGTCGGAGCTGGAGAAGGTTACAGAAATACGGAGGGGTGTCGGGGCCAGAGGAGGTTATAGAGATAGGAAGGGTTGTAGGGGCTGAAGGAGATAACAGAGATAGAGAAGGGTGCAGGGTTGCAAGAGGTTACAGAGGTAGGGAGGATTGTAGGGAATGGAGTAGGTTACAGAGATATGGGCAGGTGTAGGGTGGAGGAGGTTACAGCGATAGGGTGGTGAGTAGGGTCTGGAGGTTACAGAGAGAGGGAAGGTTGTAGTGGTTGGAGGAGGTTATAGAGATAGGAAGGGTTGTTGGGGTTGCAGGGTTGCAAAGATTGAGAAGGGTATAGGGTTGCAAGAGGTTACAGAGATAGGGAGGGTTGTCGGGGCTGGAGGAGATTACAGAGAGAGGGAGAGGTGTATGGGCTGGAGGAGGCTACAGAGATAGGGGTGTAGGGCTGGAGGAGGTTACAGAAATAGGGAGGCTTGTCGGGGCTGGAGAAGGTTACAGAGATAGGGAGAGGCGTAGGGGTTGGAGGAGGTTACAGAAATAGGGAGGCTTGTAGGGGTTGGAGAAGGTTACAGAGGTAGGGAGAGGCGTCGGGGTTGGAGGAGGTTACAGAGATAGGGAGGGGTGAAGGGGCTGGAGAAGGTTACAGAAATAAGGAGGTACTTGTAGGGGCTGGAGAAGGTTACAGAGATAGGGAGGGGTGTCAGGGCTGGAGCGGGATATATGGATAGGAAGCGTTGTAGGGGTTGCAGGAAGTTATAGACATAGGGAGGGTTGTCGGGGCTGGTGGAGGTTACAGCGATAGGGAGGGGTTTAGGGTTGCAAGAGGTTAGAGATAGGGAAGTTATTGGGACTGGACTATGTTACAGAGATAAGGAGGGTGGTAAGGGCTGGAGGCTACAGAGATAGGGAGGGGTGTCGGGGTTGGAGGAGGTTACGAGATAGGGCGGGTTGTCGGGACTGGAAGAGGTTACAGAAATAGGGAGGCTTGTAGGGGCTGGAGCAGTTTACAGAGATACGGAGGGGTCTCGGGGCTGGAAGAGGTTATAGAGATAGGAAGGGTTGTAGGGGTTGCAGGAGGTTACACAGATAGGGAGGGGTGTAGGGGCTGGAGAGAGATACGGAGATAGGGAGAGTTGTAGGGGCTGGAGGAGGTTATAGAGATAGGGAGGTGTGTAGGAGGCTGGAGGAGGTTATAGAGATAGGGAGGGTTGTAGGGGCTGGAGGAGGTTATAGAGATAGGGAGGGGTGTAGGGGGCTGGAGGAGGTTATAGAGATAGGGAGGGGTGTAGGGGGCTGGAGGAGGTTACAGAGTTAGGGAGGGGAGTGGAGCTGGACGAGATGACAGAGATAGGTAGGGGTGTAGCGGTTGGAGGAGGTTACAGAGATAGGGAGAAGTGTGGCGGCTGGAGGAGGTTACAGAGATAGGGAGAAGTGTGGCGGCTGGAGGAGGTTACAGAGATAGGAAAAGATGTAGGGCCTGGAGGAAGTTACAGAAATAGGGCAGGCTGTAGGGGTTGGAGGAGGTTACAGGGAAAGGGAGAGTTGTAGGGGTTGCAGGAGGGTACAGAGATAGCGAGGTTTGTCGGGGCTGGAGGAGGTTACAGTGATAGGAAGAGTTGTAGGGGCTGGAGGAGGTTACAGTGATAGGAAGAGTTGTAGGGGCTGGAGGAGGTTACAGAGATAGGGAGGTTTGTCGGGGCTGGAGGAGGTTACAAAGATAGGGAGGTTTGTCGGGGCTGGAGGAGGTTACAGAGATAGGGAGGTTTGTCGGGGCTGGAGGAGGTTACAGAGATAGGGAGGTTTGTCGGGGCTGGAGGAGGTTACAGAGATAGGGAGGTTTGTCGGGGCTGGAGGAGGTTACAGAGATAGGAAGAGGTGTGGAGACTGGAGGTTACATAAGAAATCAAAGCAGGCGAAGACTGTTTGAGCCTGCTCCCCCAATTAATAAGGTTTTTCCTGATCTCTTCCTGCCTTAACTCCCATATCCCTTCATTCCATGTGTCCCAAAAATTCCTCAATCCCAGTCTTGAACAATCTCAATGACTGAGGATGTACAGCTCTCTGGGGTAGAGAAATTCAAATATTCACAATCCTGAGTGAAGAAATTTCTCCTCCTCCAAGTCCCAATTGGAAAAGGGCTCCTCACGGTGCTGAGAGGTTTTAACGCAGAGAACAACGCGGCAGTGACACTGTGTCACATCCAGTCCCTCCAATATTCCTGACTCCATCTTACCGTGATAATCGTGTACAATGAGTGTGCAGTGAAGGAACAAGACCAAGGAGGCGATGATAAATTCCAGAAAGCACAACATCATGAGGAAGAAAACCAGCACCAAAGGTCCTATCTGTAAAACACACAGTCAGACACCTCAGCCACCCTGGTTTGGGACCTCCGCTCAGCACTTTATTCTTTCGCACCTCAACAGCAAATTTGTCAATACCCGAGCACTCCTACCCACTCAAGTACTGTTTCTCTCACTCTCCCATCACACTCACTCCTGAGAAATATCTCACTCTCTGTCTGCGATTTGAAAATTCAATCTTACTGAGTGTATTACAGAACTGGCTACAATAATGTGACTGCCATGAGGCAAGTCCCGTCGACTACCATTTCTGTTTGGATCAATAAAGCCTCTCTCAGAGACAGACACAGATGAGGACTCCTTATGTTTGAAACACTCTCTCAACCTACCGAGCAGTAACTATCTCTCTCAGCCTCTCTCTCCTCAGCATACTCTCTCGGAAATTCTTCCTGAACACTGACTCTCTCTCACCCTCCCACTCACTATATCCTGATCACTGTCTCCAATGACCAATGCCCACTCTCACCTCTTTCACTAGCTCTCACTCTCCCCGTCCTGAGCACCGCCCTCCCCTCCCTCTCCTTCTCCTCTCTCTCTCGCTCCCTCTCTCATCTGTCTTAGAAAGGGGAGATCCCTCATTCTCAAACTGAGCAGAGTTCTAGTCTCTCCCACAGTGGATTCTGCCCTATTAAGTGCCCTCAGTATCTGATGTTTCAATAAGAATGTCTCTCAGTATTCTAAACTCCAGTGGGTATCAGCCCAACCTGCTCAACCTTCCTTGATAAACTAAAGCCCTCGCTCCTCCCAGGAATGAATAAAGTGACTTTTCTCGGAACTGCTCCGAAAGTATTGTATCTTTTTTCTAATCAGGCCAAACCCGTGCACAGTATTCCAGATGTGGTCCCACTAAGGCCCTGTACAGCTTCAGTAAACCTTGCTACTTATATATTCAATTCTCCCTCCATCTCCCCCTCTCTCCCTCCATCCCCCCTCTCCCTTTATCCAACCCACTCTCTCCGCCTACCCCCTTCCTTCCCCCCTCTCCCTCCATCCCCCACTGTCTCCATCCCTCTTCTCCACTCCATCCCCACTCCATTACACCTCTCTTCCTCCACCCCTGCTCCATCCATCCTCTGCTCTTCCTCCACCCCCTCCCTCCAACCCTCCTCTCCACTCCATCCCCACTCTCTCCACTGCACCTCTCTCCCTCCATCCCCCTCTCCCTCTCCCTCCATCCCTGCTCTGTCCATCCCCCACTCTTTCTCCACCCTTTCCATCCAGCCTCCTCTTTCTCCATCACTTTCCTTCCCCACTCCCCCATCTTCCATCCTTCTCTCCTTTTTCTTCCCCCCGGTCTTCTCCATCCTCCCTCTGTCCCTCCATCCTCAGGGAATGCCTCTCCTGCTATTCCAGCTGCTGCACCTTTTCCCCCAATGGGACAGATACTCACTAGGAAGAAATTGGTTTCCAGGGGCGGCATCAGATAGAGGGAAACAAAGTAAGCCCCTCCGCCAATCACGGCTGCGATCGTGCTGATGATGTGCATCAGTAATATCACTTGTTTCTGCAAGGAATTTAAACATAGGTTACTCAACAGAGCTTAAATCTTCAAATCCCATCTGAGGCTGCTGTGTCCCTGCTCTGCTAAAGGAGCTACCAACCGTGCCTCTCTTCCTAACTCTCCCCATCCCACACCATCCTCAACCCCTTGCTAGACTGTGGCAGAGTTCTTACTGATATGGGCCTGTGAAACAAGACCCACAACACGGCTGACTCTTCTACAGCCCCCAACTAGATACTTATGGCACCTCCTCCATGATTATCCGCAACACCGGTGCCCCGCAAGGCTGTGTCCTTGGCCACTTACTATACTCCTTATATACCAATGGTTGTGTGGCCAAATTTGGCATGTCGGCTACTACTACTCACCAACGTTTGCACCATAGAAAGCATCCTTTCCGGATGCACCACAGCTTGGTATGGCTCCTGCTCTGACCAAACAAGAAACTACAATGGGTTGTGAATGTAGCCCAGTCCATCACGCAAACCAGCCTCCCATCCATTGAGTCTGTCTACGCTTCCCGCTGCCTCGGGAAAAGCAGCCAGCATGATCAAGGACCGCACACACCCCGGACATTCTCTCTTCTCTCTTTGAATGGACCTACCTTATACGAAGTTGATCTTTCTCTACACCCTAGTTATGACTGCCCCTCTCCTTTCCTTCTCTATGAAAAGTATGTTTTGTCTGCACAGCGCACAAGAAACAATGTTTTTGTCCCAATACATGTGACAATAATAAATCAAATCAAATCAAATCAAAACCCGGTACTGTAAACCGCCACTCAGCAGATTTAAGGATGCCACCCACTTCTCCTGGCGAGAGAGGAGCTGGTCAGTGAGGGCAGAAAGCCTGGAAATAAAGGTTAAAAATACTTACGAGGTGGGTATTTGATGTGTTTATAATATCAACAACCAGTGATCCTGATATGATGTACTAGAAAGGAAAAGTACATTGTATGGGTAATGTTTGAGGGACGTTATTCATTGTAAAGATGATATTAACATACATCGATACTCTCCAGGACTGTGCTCACATATATATGTCGGATTACGGTTTACATTGGACATAGAACAGGGAAAATAGGTCATTCAGTCCGACTAGTCCATGCAGGTTTTCATTCTCCACACGTTGCTGCACCCAATCCATCTGCCTCACATCAGTCTCCGGTGTGTCTTTCTATGTCTTTTCTCTCACAGAGTTGTCTAATCTCCTTCCAAGAATATCTAAGTTCCTTGCCCCCCACCCCTCAGTTCCATATTCTCGCCTCTCTCTGGGTAAAGAGGTCTCTCCCTCTTTCCCTCTGGGATTTAGTTGTAACGATCCTATACTATCACATCCCTGGTGTTGGATTACCGCACACAAGTAAAAACGTTCCCTCTGAACCTGTGCGAAAAGCAAAATACCATTGGATGCTGAAAATCAGAAACAAAACCAGAAAATGTTGGAAATTTTCAGATGTCATGGCATCTCTCCCCGTTTGAGCAATGCTATTCTTTCAGGGCTATTAGGTCTCCCTCTCCTCTCTTTTCTAGAGAAAAGAGCCCCAGTTTGCCCAATTGCTCCTGTTAGCTTTGCTCTCTCAGTTCTTAGATCATTCTTGCAAGGTTTGATTTTTGTACTTTCTCCAATGCTCAACACCATCCAAGACAAAGCAGCCCGCTGGATTGGCACCCATCCACCACTGATGCATTATAGTGGCAGTGTCTGCCATCTAGCAGGTGAACGGCAGCAATTCCCCTTCGACAGCACTTTCTAAACCCAGAACCACTATCAGCTGGGACAAAATCAGCAGATACATGGGAACACCACCACTTGCAAGTTCCCCTCCAAACCATATACCATCCTGACTTGGAAATATACCGGCTGTTCCTTCACTGTCGCTGGGTCAAAATCCTGGAATTCTCTCCCTAACAGCACTGTGGGTGTGCCTGCACTTCAGGGACTGCAGCAGTTCCAGGTGTTTTAGCGCCACCTTCTTAAAAGGCCTCTACTTTCTCAGGAGACTGAGGAAATTTGGCAGGTCAGCTCCGACTCTCACCAACTTTTACAGACGCCCCATAGAAAGCATTCTTTCTGGTTGTATCACAGCTTGGTATGGACTCCTGCTCTGCCCAAGACCGCAAGGAACTACAAACAGTTGTAAATGTAGCCCAGTCCATCACATAAACCAGCCTCTCATCCATTGACTCTGTCTACACTTCCCGCTGCCTCAGCAAAGCAACCAGCATAATCAAGGACCCACACACCCCCAACATTCTCTCTTCCACCTTCTTCCATCAGGAAAAAGATACAAAAGTCTGAGGTCACGTACCAACCGACTCGAGAACAGCTTCTTCCCTGCTGCTGTCAGACTTTTGAATGGACCTACCTTGCATTAAGTTGATCTTTCTCTACACCCTAGCTATGACTGTAACACTACATTCTGCACTCTCTCATAATAGCTTGAGCTTTGACAAAGGGTCATCTGGACTCGAAACGTCAGCTCTTTTCTCTCCTTACAGATGCTGCCAGACCTGCTGAGATTTTCCAACGTTTTCTCTTTGGTTTCTGGACTCTCTCGTTTCCTTCTCCTATGTACTCTATGAACAGTACGCTTTGTCTGTATGAGGTGCAAGAAACAATACTTTTCACTGTATCCCAATACATGTGACAATAATAAATCAAATGAAAAAAGCAATGAGGGATGGGCAGTAAATGCTGACCTAGCTAGCAATGCCCACATCCTGTGGAGGTATAAATAGATCAATTAGACAAGCATCCTGTATAACTTCAGAACATATTAGAAGCTATTATTAAAGATGTTATAGCATATTATGTTATTATATTATTAAAATTGGAAAAATTAAAGGCAACCAGGCAGAGTCAATATGGTTTTGTGAAATGGAAATCATGTTTAACAAATTCAGTGAAGGAGTCACATGTGCAGTGGATAAAGGGGAACCAGTGAATGGACTGTAAAATTTCCAGAAGACATTCGATAAGGTGCCACATCAAAAGTTATTGCGGAAAACAAAAACTCATGGTGTAAGGGGTAATATGGATTGAATATTGGCTAACTAACAGGAAAGAAAGTGGGAGAGGCAATGGCATAGTGATATTGTCCAGAGACCCAGTGTAATGTTCTGGGGACCAGGGTTCGAATCCCACCATAGCAGATGGTGAAATTTGAGTTCAATAAAATTTGGAATTAAACATCTAACGATGACCATTGTCGATTGTTGGAAAAACCCACCTGGTTCACTAGTACCCTTTAGGGAAGGAAATCTGCTGTCCTTACTTGGTCTGGACCACACGTGACTCCAGACCCACAGCAACGTGGTTGGCTCTCAACTGTCCTCTGAAATGGCCGAGCAAGCCACCCACGTCAAGGGCAACTAGGGACGGGCAATAAATGCTGACACCGCCAGGGATGCCCACATCCCCTGAATGAATTTGTAAAAAGCAGGATGTGACAAGAGGTGTGCCAAAGGGATCAGTGCATGGGCCTCAACTTCAATTTATATAAATGATTTGGATAATGGGACTGAAGGTTGCTAAATGTACTGACGACACAAAAATAGGTAGGAAAATAAATTGTGAAGAGAGCGGAATGAGGCACCAGAGAGACAGAACGAGTTAATCGAGTGAGCAAAAATCTGGCAACTGGAGTATAATGTCGGTAAGTGCAAACCTTTGGCAGGAAGAATAAAAAGGGGAAGGGGAGGGGCGGCAAGGGGGTCACGGTCTCACTTTGAGGGGTTAGCCATTTGGAATGCAATGAAGCCAAATATCTTCACTCAGAGGGTTGTGAATCTTTGGGATTCTCCCCCGCCGGCCCCGCAGAGAGCTGCGGATACTCAGTCATTGAGGATAACCTGGGATGGATAGATTTTTGGGCTCTCAGGGATTGAAAGGGTATGGGAGTGGGTGGGAAAGCGGAGCTGAGGTTGAAGATCAGACATGAGTGTGCTGAACGGCAGAGCAGATACGAGGGGCTGATACCGATTCCTTCTCCTGATGAATGTCTTTGGTTTGTGCGAGTTGTTCATGAACATTTCTACCAAATTCAACGTACCCAAATCCCTGTCCACCAGGGGATCCCGATTAAAACAGCAAACACGTAACTTTCAACAAAATTCAGGGGCAGACCGAACACCACCTGAATGATTCCAATCATTATCTCGGTGATCTGAAACAGGAGAATTACAACAATTATGTAAATGAAATGAGCAACTTAAGAAACAACAGAAATACAGGACAGTATTTATGTGAGATGCTCTAAAGTTGCAGCATTCCCTCAGCACTGACCCTCTGACAGTGCGGCACTCCCTCAGCACTGACCCTCTGACAGTGCGGCACTCCCTCAGCACTGACTCTCTGACAGTGCGGCACTCCCTCAGCACTGACCCTCTGACAGTGCGGCACTCCCTCAGCACTGACCCTCTGACAGTGCGGCACTCCCTCAGCACTGACCCTCTGACAGTGCGGCACTCCCTCAGCACTGACCCTCTGACAACGCGGCGCTCCCTCAGTACTGACCCTCTGACAGTGCGGCACTCCCTCAGTACTGACCCTCTGACAGTGCGGCACTCCCTCAGTACTGACCCTGTGACAGTGCAGCATTCCCTCTTTTTATGCAGTGCACGCTCAATAGTGACCCATCAGTGCAGTGTTCCCTCAGTATTTAACCAACGACCCTCTGAATTGGGGAAATAATGGATGGAAATAGGCTGAGCCACACCTATCTGAAGGGGCTTTATGACGTGTGTGGATTCTTTGACTGTCAAAATCTGAATGCTGATTGGCAATGATAACAAGTGAACACAAGTGCCACTGCCTGAAGGTGTTAACTTTAGTGCAGGCTCTTTAATTTACAAAACCACAAACACGGTAAATGCCTGTTGCTTGGGAAATTTCGAGTGAGAGGGAACATTTCTCACCATCTCTGTAATGAGTTGCGACAAGCCTATCTGTTTGGATCACCTCATTTAAGATCTCACCCTGTGGCAGAGATGCCTCATGCATGGCCCTGTGTCATTGCCAGAGACAGTTTGAACAACATAAAAGGCAATTTATCAATACCAGTTGGTTGTTGTTGTTACAAAAAGGAATCCAGAGATGGCTGGTGGAAGACATATTGCAAAAACCCGGGGAGGTGCAGCATGTGCTACACGATATGTAAGCTGTGTGGTAAATCACGGATTAGCTCACACCAAATATTTTCAGTTCCTGGCTAACAAAGAAGCTGATACGCCTCAGACATGTGCCCTCTTCCTCGATTGATTCAACGTATAAGACATCCTCATGTCCGTGTCCCTGCAACAAGAAAGGATTGTTGGTCATAAAGCAATCTTCAACGCCAGGCATACAGCATCTTTCCACATATACACAGCATCTTTCCAGACACACATCATCTTCCCACATATACACAGCATCTTCCCACATATACACAGCATCTTTCCACAGAGACACAGCATCTTTCCACAGAGACACAGCATCTTTCCACAGAGACACAGCATCTTTCCAGACACACATCATCTTCCCACAGAGACACGGTGTCTTCCCACAGAGACACGGTGTCTTTCCACAGAGACACAGCATCTTTCCAGACACATAGCATCTTTCCACAGAAATGCGGCATCTTTCCACAGACACACAGCATCTTTCCACACACGCAGCATCTTTCCACAGACATGCAGCATCTTTCCACAGCGACACAGCATCGTTCCACACACACAGCATCTTTCCACAGGCATGCGGCATCTTTCCACAGACACACAGCATCTTTCCACAGACACACAGCATCTTTCCAGACACACAGCATCTTTCCAGACACACAGCATCCTTCCACAGACACACAGCATCTTTCCACAGACACACAGCATCTTTCCACACACGCAGCATCTTTCCACAGACATGCAGCATCTTTCCACAGCGACACAGCATCTTTCCACACACACAGCATCTTTCTACAGGCATGCGGCATCTTTCCACAGGCACACAGCATCTTTCCACAGACACACAGCATCTTTCCAGACACACAGCATCTTTCCAGACACACAGCATCCTTCCACAGACACACAGCATCTTTCCACAGAGACACAGCATCTTTCCAGACACACAGCATCCTTCCACAGACACACAGCATCTTTCCACAGACACACAGCATCTTTCCACAGACACACAGCATCTTTCCACAGACACACAGCATCTTTCCACAGACACACAGCATCCTTCCACAGACACACAGCATCTTTCCACAGACACACAGCATCTTTCCACAGACACACAGCATCTTTCCACAGACACACAGCATCTTTCCACAGACACACAGCATCTTTCCACAGACACACAGCATCTTTCCACAGACACACAGCATCTTTCCAGACACACAGCATCTTTCCACAGACACACAGCATCTTTCCAGACACACAGCATCTTTCCAGACACACAGCATCTTTCCAGACACGCAGCATCTTTCCACAGACACACAGCATCTTTCCAGACACACAGCATCTTTCCAGACACACAGCATCTTTCCAGACACACAGCATCGTTCCACAGACACGCAGCATCTTTCCACAGACACGCAGCATCTTTCCACAGACACACAGTATCGTTCCACAGCGACACAGAATTTTTCCACAGACAAATGGCATCTTTCAAAAGACACATGGCATCTTTCCACAGAGACACACATAACACCTTTGAACCTAAACTCTGACAGTGCGGCACTCCCTCAGTACTGATCCTCTAACAGTGCAGCACTCCCTCAGTACTGACCCTCTGACAGTGCGGCACTCCCTCAGTACTGACCCTCTGACAGTGCGACACTCCCTCAGTGCTGACCTTCTGACACTGTGGCACTCCCTCAGTACTGACCCTCTGACATTGCGGCACTCCCTCACTCCTGACCCTCTGACAGTGAGGCACTCCCTCAGTGCTGATCCTCTGACAGTGCGGCACTCCCTCAGCACTGACCCTCTGACAGTGCGGCACTCCCTCAGTACTGACCCTCTGACAGTGCGGCACTCCCTCAGTGCTGATCCTCTGACAGTGCAGCACTCCCTCAGCACTGACCCTCTGACAGTGCGGCACTCCCTCAGTACTGACCCTCTGATAGTGTGGCGCTCACTCAGTACTGACCCTCTGACAGTGCGGCACTCCCTCAGCACTGACCCTCTGACAGTGCGGCGCTCGCTCAGTACTAACCCTCTGACAGTGCAGCACGCTCTCAGCACTGACCCTCTGACAGTGCGGCGCTCGCTCAGTACTAACCCTCTGACAGTGCAGCACTCTCTCAGCACTGACCCTCTGACAGTGCGGCGCTTCCTTCCGCTGACCCTCTGACAGTGCAGCACTCTCTCAGCACTGACCCTCTGACAGTGCGGCGCTTCCTTCCGCTGACCCTCTGACAGTGCGGCGCTTCCTTCCGCTGACCCTCTGACAGTGCGGCGCTTCCTTCCGCTGACCCTCTGAAAGTGCGACGCTTCCTTCCGCTGACCCTCTGACAGTGCGGCGCTTCCTTCCGCTGACCCTCTGACAGTGCGGCACTCCCTCAGTATTGACCATCTGGCAGTGCAGCGCAGCAGCATGGGCAAAGTTCATCCTGTGTGAGGGAGCTGAGGTGTCTGTATTGGAGCCTAGATTCCCCCCCGCCACCCTCCCCCACCCCACCCTCCCCCCCGCCACTCCCCCATCCCGTCCAGACTCAGAGATGAGAGAAAAGCCAGCGCTGAGACACAGCTACCAAAACTACCATTTCTATCGCAGCTTTCACCAACTCAGGGCAACTTGGAGGCTTTTCCCGGCTGTGAAATTTGCACTCACTGTTGCAATACAAGGAAACAGAGCATCATCTGTACAGCAAGATCCCCCTAACCGCTGTTGGTGGACAAGCATCAGTATCGGCTCAGAAAGCAGCAATGTGTGGGGCAGACTGTTCTGACTGTATAACGGTTTTTTGACCTCACCTGCGTCTGTGTAGACTGGTGCTCTGTCCTAATCTGGAAAATAAAATCACCAGAACATTTGTGTGTTAGTTATGTTGGCTCCCCATCCAGGCTACTGCTGCCAATCTGATTGTTCTAATTTATATATAAAGTCACCCAGGATTATTGCCATCCCTTATCAAAGGCACCCAATATTTGTTCTTGTATACTTTATCCTATATCGTGGTTACCGGCCTGTAGACCACCCCCCCCACCCCCCATCCCACCCACCCCACGCCCAATGTCTTCTATGCTATTCCTCATCTCCACCCAAACTGACTTTTTAAAAAAGGGAGAGAAAATGGACAATTGTAGATTGGTTAGCCTGACATCAATGATGGGGAAAATACTGGGGTCAATTATTAAGGATATAATAACTGAGCATTTGGAAAGCGGTGACAGGATCGGTCCAAGTCAGCATGGATTCATCAAAGGGAAATCGTCCTTGACAAATCTTCTGGAATGTTTTGAGGATGTGACCAGTCGAGTGGATAAGGGTGAACCAGTGGATGTTGTGTATCTGGACTTTCAAAAGGCTTTTGACAAGGCCCCACACAAGAGATTAGTGAGCAAAATTAAAGCTCATGGTATTGGGGGTAATGTATTGACATGAATAGAGAACTAGTTGACAGACAGGAAGCAGAGAGTGGGAATAAACAGGTCCTTTTTACAGTGGCAGGCAGTGACTAGTAAGGTACCACAGAGTTCAGTGCTGGGATCCCAGCTGTCCACAATATACATTACAGATTTGGACGAAGGAATTGAATGCAATATCTCCAAAGTTGCAGATGACACTAAGCTGGGTGGCAGTGTGTGTTGTGAGGAGGATGCTTAGAGCTGCAGAGTGACTTGGACAGGCTGACTGAGTGGGCAAATACAATATAATGTGGATAAATGTGAGGTTATCCACTTTGGTGACAAAAACAGGAAAAAAGATGACCTGAATGGAGGCAGTTTAGGAAAAGGGGAAATGCAACGTGACCTGGGTGTCACAGTGGAACAGTTGCTGAAGGTTGGCATGCAGATGCAGCAGATGGTAAGGAAAGCTAATGACATGCTGGCCTTTGTAGCAAGAGGGTTTGAGTATAGGAGTAGGGATGTCTTGCTGCAGTGATGTAGGGCCTTGATGAAGCCACACCTTGAGTATTGTGTGCAGTTTTGGTCTCCTAGCCAAAGGAAGAACATTCTTGCTATTGAGAGAGTACAGAGAAGGTTCACCAGACTGATTCCCGGAATGGCAGGACTGACATATGAAGAAAGACTGGATCGACTGGGCTTGTACTCACTGGAATATAAAAGAATGAGAGGGGATTTCATAGAAATGGGAAAGAAGGTTATCTGAATGGAGGCAGTTTAGAAAGAGGGGAAGTGCAACTTGACCTTGGTGTCATAGTGGAACAGTTGCTGAAGGTTCGTATGCAGGTACAGCAGGCAGTGAGGAAAGCCAATGGCATGCTGGCCTTCATAACAAGAGGAATTGAGTGTAGGAGTAAGAATGTCTTGCTGCAATTATACAGGGTCTGGATGAGGCCACAACTTGAGTATTGTGTGCAGTTTTAGTCTCCTAGTCTGAGGAAGGACATTCTTGCAATTGAGTAAGTCCAGCGACGGTCCACCAGACTGATTCCCGGAATGGCAGGACTACCATACGAAGAGAGACTGCATCGACTGGGCTTGTACTCACTGGAATTTAGGAGAGGGGATCTCATCGAAACATGTGAGCGGAAAATCATGTCTCACAAATTTGATTGAGTTTTTTGAAGGGGTAACCATGAAGGTAGATGAGGGCAGTGCAGTTGATGTTCCCTATATGTACTTTAGCAAGGCCTTTGACAAGGTACCGCATGGTAGGTTGTTGCATAAGGTTAAATCTCACGGGATCCAGGATGAGGTAGCGAAATGGAGACAAAATTGGCTTCTGTGGGGTGGTTGGAGAGAGCTGTTTTTCAAACTGGAGGCCTGTGACCAGCGGTGTGCCTCAGGGATCAGTGCTGGGTCCGCTGTTATTTGTCATTTATATTAATGATTTGGATGAGAATATAGGAGGCATGGTTAGTAAGTTTGCAGATGACACTAAGATTGGTGGCATAGTGGACAGTGAAGAATGTTATCTCCAATTGCAACGGGATCTTGATCAGTTGGGCCAGTGGGCTGCGAATGGCAGATGGGAGTTTAATTTAGACAAATGCGAGGTGATGTATTTTGGTAGATTGAACCAGGGCAGGACTTACTCAGTTAATGGTAGGGCGTTGGGGAGAGTTACAGAACAAAGAGATCTAGGGGTACGTGTTCATAGCTCCTTGAAAGTGGAGTCACAGGTGGACAGGGTGAAGAAGGCATTCGGCATGCTTGGTTTCATCGGTCAGAACATTGAATACAGGAGTTGGGACGTCTTGTTGAAGTTGTACAAGACATTGGTAAGGCCACACTTGGAATACTATGTGCAATTCTGGTCACTCTGTTATAGAAAGGATATCATTAAACTAGAAAGAGTGCAGAAAAGATTTACTGGGATGCTACCCGGACTTGATGGATTGAGTTATAAGGAGAGGCTGGATAGACTGGGACTTTTTTCTCTGGAGCGTAGGAGGCTGAGGGGTGATCTTATAGAGGTCTATAAAATAATGAGGGGCACACATCAGCTAGATAGTCAATATCTTTTCCCAAAGGTACGGGAGTCTAAAACTAGAGGCCATAGGTTTAAGGTGAGAGGGGAGAGATACAAAAGTGTCCAGAGGGGCAATTTTTTCACACAGAGGGTGGTGAGTGTCTGGAACAAGCTGCCATAGGTAATAGTAGAGGCAGGTACAATTTTGTCTTTTAAAAAGCATTTAGATAGTTACATGGGTACGATGGGTATAGAGGGATATGGGCCAAATGCGGGCAATTGGGATTAGCTTAGGGGTTTTTAAAAATAAGGGGGGGGGGGGGAGGCCTGGACAAGTTGGGCCAAAGGGCCTGTTTCCATGCTGTAAACCTCTATGACTCTAGAAACACATAAAATCCTGATGGGATTGGACAGGCTAGATACGGGAAGAATATTCCTGATGTTGGTGAAGTCCAGAACTAGGGGTCACACTCTAAGATTAAGGAGTAAGCCAATCAACACTGAGATGAAGAAGAATGTCTTCACTCAGAGAGTTGTGAACCTGTGGAATTCTCTACCACAGAAAGCTGTCGGGGCCAGTTCGTTAGATACGTTTAAGAGGGAGGTGGATGTGGCCCTGTGGTTAAAGGCATCAAGGGATATGAAGAGAAAGGGGGAGTGGGATACTGAAAGTGCATGATCAGCCGTGATCATATTGAATGGTGGTGCAGGCTCGAAGGGCCGAATGGCCTCCTCCATGCTTCTTTGTTCCTGTCACAGGACAACTTTCTCATTCCAGGGATCCATCTATTCAGCCTCCACTGTTCTGGCTTCCAAGGCGATGTAGCTAACCCATCAGCAACAACACACTTTACTGAAAGGGTGCTGAAAATAAGGTTAAAGTGACTGTACCGAAAAGGAGGCACTTTATCAATTTACTATTGTCTTAATATTGCAAACTTCCATATTGCAGAAACCGAGACTTTTAACCAAGCTTTTAAAACCAACTTGGACCTGGAACAAAGCGATGAAACCAGAGACTCAGTGGACAGACTTTTTCATGAATATACAAACTAAGAAACATCTGGTGTGACCAGACAGAACAATATTAGGTGTGAAGTGGGAAAAAATATAGAGATGAGTACACTTTAAAGATCATTGCCTGGCACATAAACAGTCACCTGGGAAAGAGACATTAAACAGGCACTGACTTGTGGTACAGACAGCCACCTGAGATTAAAACATAAAGGACAGACAGCTATTTAAAGTTAAACATGCAGGAATCAAATCCTACAGGAAGCCAGACAGGGCTTGAGGCACTCTTTAGGATAAGGACAATAGGGTTGGACAAAGAGATTAGCTACAGGTGGGATCGGGAATACATAACTGCAGGAAAACCAATTACTGTAAACTACTGTATGAATAGACCGAAACTAAAGTCATTGATAGTCACTGACGTAGGAAATGTATCCATTCATAGAACAATGCGATGTTAATATGATTATGTCTGTATCTGTCTGTATTTGTCTATAACGATGTGTTAACGATCGACCACCTACTTGATTACAACGATGTGATAATGGCAAGATGTCCGGTCCATCTATTGTGTAAAGGGTATAAAGATGGACTGCTCCTATTGTCTCATTGAGAGAAGGTTTGCTGCTTGTTAGTGCCTTTTCTCCACGAAGCTTCGTTAAAATAAAACTGTATTCTTGAAACCTTCAAGCCTGACTCAGTGGTACATTTCCCACAACAGGTGTTTGTCCAGGTTATCAAGAGATTGCCTCCACCATTGAACCCCTTGAGGCCAAGCTGCTAACTGGACTTACAAACCAGCCACTAAAATAATTAACCACTAATAACCTTGGGAAAAGCAGCCAGCATAATTAAGGACCCCACACACCGCAGACATCCTCTCTTCCACCTTCTTCCATCGGAAAAAAGATACAAAAGTCTAAGGTCATGTACCCAACCGACCCAAGAACAGCTTCTTCCCTGTTGCCATCAGACTTTTGAATGGACCTACCTTATATTAAGTTGATCTTTCTCTCCACCCTAGCTATGACTGTAACACTACATTCTGCACTTTTTCCTTTCCTTCTCTATGTACAGTATGCTTTGTCTGTATAGTACTCAAGAAACAATACTTTTCACTGTATCCCAGTACATGACAATAATAAATCAAATCAAAAGTAAAAGCAAAATATTGTGGCTGCTGGAAATTTGAAATAAAAATAGAAAAAAGCGAAAGGAATCTCAGCAGGTCTGGAAGCATCTGAGTTAACATTTCAAGTCCATATGGCCTTGACAGCTCTGGGTTAAACACATTCAAATCTGTTTCTCTCTCCACAGATGATTCCAGATCTGCTAAGTTTCTGCAGTGTTTTCTATTTTTATTACAAAATTACGACTGCGGTTCCACAGCAGTGATGAGGGAGAGTTTATTGCGATTTAGTAAAGCTGTTTTCGCCTCACCTTCCATGGAAACTTCAGTGAGGTTTTGGACCCCACACCAGTCTGGAAAGAAAGCACCATAACATTAGCTGTATGACTGTCACTGTATATTCAAAATGAGTAGATGCTGGGTGGTGCGAAGCTACCGCCTCTTGGCCACAGCCAGAAAACTCAGCGTTACCTGTTTACATAGGAAATTCCCATTCTCACTGCTCACATTGATATTTACAATGATTACAGAATTGTGGAACTTACAGGCGAGGAAGAGCCATTGAGTTTGTGTGGTCTTTGACATACTTACTTTGACAATACTTTAAAAAGGGCATACTTGTACTGAGGGTGGGACAGCAGGGTTCACTGGATTGGGCCGTGGGATGAAAGGCAGTGTAAATGGTGTCGATATTCTCTGGACTGCAGAAGAATGGGAAATGATCTCATTGAAACATTCAGCATTGTGAAGGAGCTTGACAGGATGTTGATTGAGAGATTGTTTCCCTGGTTGTGGAAGATATCAGGATAAGAGGCTTTGCACAGGGATTTAGGAGGAGTGACTTCACTCAAAGGGTGTTGATGGCTAACGGAGAAATACAGGGGCCCAGGCTATGGGGGAGTAACAAGCCCCTCATCTTCGTCCACTAGAGGCCATCATCCATCTGAAAAGGCAAATTAGATATCAGTGTAGAGTTTCATTCATAAAACCTGGCACCAGCAGCAGTGACCCTCTGACAGTGCGGCACTCCCTCAGCACTGACCCTCTGACAGTGCGGCGCTCCCTCAGTACTGACCCTCTGACAGTGCGGCGCTCCCTCAGTACTGACCCTCTGACAGTGCGGCACTCCCTCAGTACTGACCCTCTGACAGTGCGGCGCTCCCTCAGTACTGACCCTCTGACAGTGCGGCACTCCCTCAGTACTGACCCTCTGACAGTGCGGCGCTCCCTCAGCACTGACCCTCTGACAGTGCGGCACTCCCTCAGTCCTGACCCACCCGACAGTGCAGCACTTCCCAGTACTGACCCTCTGACAGTGCGGCACTCCCCAGTACTAACCCTATGACAGTGCAGCACTTCCCAGTACTGACCCTCTGACAGTGCGGCACTCCCTCAGTACTGACCCACCCGACAGTGCAGCACTTCCCAGTACTGACCCTCTGACAGTGCGGCACTCCCCAGTACTAACCCTATGACAGTGCAGCACTTCCCAGTACTGACCCTCTGACAGTGCGGCACTCCCTCAGTACTGACCCTCTGACAGTGCGGCACTCCCTCAGTACTGACCCACCCGACAGTGCAGCACTTCCCAGTACTGACCCTCTGACAGTGCGGCACTCCCCAGTACTAACCCTATGACAGTGCAGCACTTCCCAGTACTGACCCTCTGACAGTGCGGCACTCCCTCAGTACTGACCCTCTGACAGTGCGGCACTCCCTCAGTACTGACCCACCCGACAGTGCAGCACTTCCCAGTACTGACCCTCTGACAGTGCGGCACTCCCTCAGTACTGACCCTCTGACAGTGCGGCACTCCCTCAGTACTGACCCTCTGATAGTGCGGCGCTCCCTCAGTACTGACCCTCTGACAGTGCGGCACTCCCTCAGTACTGACCCTCTGACAGTGCGGCACTCCCTCAGTACTGACCTCTGACTTTTCGGCACTCCCTCAGTACTGACCCACCCGACAGTGCAGCACTTCCCAGTACTGACCCTCTGACAGTGCGGCACTCCCCAGTACTAACCCTATGACAGTGCAGCACTCCCTCAGGCCTGACCCTCTGACAGTGCAGCACTCCCTCAGTACTGACCCACCCGACAGTGCAGCACCTCCTCAGTACTGACCCACCCGACAGTGCAGCACTCCCCAGTACTAACCCTATGACAGTGCAGCACTCCCTCAGGCCTGACCCTCTGACAGTGCAGCACTCCCTCAGCACTGACCCTCTGACAGTGCAGTATTCCCCCAATACTGACTGTCCAACAGTGCAGCACTCCCTCAGCACTGACCCTCGGACAGTGCGGCATTCCCTCAGCACTGACCCTCTGACAGTGCAGTATTCCCCCAATACTGACCGTCCGACAGTGCAGCACTCCCTCAGTCCTGACCCTCGGACAGTGCGGCACTCCCTCAGCACTGACCCTGACAGTGCGGCACTCCGTCTGCACTGACCCTCTGATGGTGCAGCGCTCTCTCAGTACTGACCTTCTGATGATGCTGTGCCTTTAAGAAACGCTTATCTTCAGGATGATTTGTTGGCACAGTGTTGTTGTCCTGTATTGTTACTAATGCAGTATAGACATTATGTGGGTTTTTATTTAAACTAATGCAGTGTTCAGTTGTTTCAGTGTTCCCCTGGGATGGCGGAGTGCAACTTGATTGGTTGATTGACAAGTCTGGTCATGTGGGCGGGACAGCTATTTTTCACACAGCATTCCAGTTTTAGTTTTGTTTTTTCAGAAGCTGCTTGGAGCTAAGAGAGAGAGTTTTTCCCCCTCTCTGAAGTTGGAGTTTCTGTTCTGTGCGTGGCTATTTTTGGAAGCTGCCAGAGGTTGGGTTTCCCTTCGGGGCGGCACGGTGGCACAGTGGTTAGCGCTGCTGCCTCACAGTGCCAGGGACCTGGGTTCGATTCCCGGCTTGGGTCACTGCCTGTGCGGAGTCTGCATGTTCTCCCCGTGTCTGCGTGGGTTTCCTCCGGGTGCTCCGGTTTCCCCTCACAGCCAAAAATGCGCAGGTTAGGTTGACTGGCCATGCTAAATTGCTCCTTAGTGTCAGGGGATTAGTGAGGCAAATAAGTGGGTTACGGGGATAGGGCCAGGGTGGAAACATTGTCGGTGCAGGCTCGATGGGCCGAATGGCCTCCTGCACACTGTTGGGATTCTATGATTCTCTCTGAAGTTTGGGTGTTTTGAGGAAATGTCTTTCTCTGCAAACAGCTGGCCTGGATTTCTGTCCATAGGTGTTACAAAGCTGAAGATCCAGCATCACATCAGCATACTTGCTTTATGTGCTAAGTCTGAAGAAGGGTATATGTATGGCTGTGGGATATTACTTTAACTTGGGACAACAGAGATAGCTAGCTGCTAAGATTTATACTATACCATGTTTAAGTCTTGAAAAGTTAAGCTAATTATTTTTGTTATACTCTGTCTTCAGTAAATTTTGTTTGATCAAAGCTTCCCAGTGGGTCATTTAAATCATACCTGGAGTGGAACATCTCATGCTCACCCTAATGCCAAAATCAAATGTAAAACTTAGGGTCACAAAGTCACAGAGGTTTATAGCATGGAAACAGGCCCTTTGGCCCAACCTGTCCACGCCGCCAATCCTTTGTTCAAACCCCTAAACTAATCCCAATTGCCCGCATTTGGCCCATATCCCTCTATACCCATCGTACCCATGTAACTATCTAAATGCTTCTTAAAATATAAAATTGTACCCGTCTCTATACTACCTCTGGCAGCTTATTCCAGACACTCACCACCCACTGTGTGAAAAAATTGCCCCTCTGGACACTTTTGTATCTCTCCCCTCTCACCTTAAACCTATGCCCTCTAGTTTTAGACTCCCCTACCTTTGGGAAAAGATATTGACTATCTACCTTGTCAATGCCCCTCATTATTTTATAGACCTCTATAAGGTCACCCCTCAGCCTCCGATGCTCCAGAGAAAAAAGTCCCAGTCCATCCAGCCTCTCCTTATAACTCAATCCATCAAGTCCCAGTAGCATCTGAGTAAATCTTTTCTGCACTCTTGCTAGTTTAATAATATCCTTTCTATAATAGGGTGACTAGAATTGCACACAGTATTCCAAGTGTGGCCTTACCAATGTCTTGTACAACTTCAACAAGACGTCCCAACTCCTGTATTCAATGTTCTGACCGATGAAACCAAACATGCCGAATGCCTTCTTCACCACTCTGTCCACCTGTGACTCCACTTTCAAGGAGCTGTAAACATGTACCGCTAGATCTCTTTGTTCTGTAACTCTCCCCAACGCCCTACCATTAACTGAGTAAGTCGTGCCCTGGTTCAATCTACCAAAATGCATCACCTTGCATTTGTCTAAATTAAACTCCATCTGCCATTCGCAGCCCACTGGCCCAACTGATCAAGATCCCGTTGCAATTGGAGATAACTTTCTTCACTGTCCACTATGCCACCAATCTTGGTGTCATCTGAAAACTTACTAACCATGCCCCCTGGACTAACTTCACAAAATACCTTGGCATTTCTGGCCTGGGTCTTAACATTAGTAAAGCTGCTTTCACCTCACCTCCTCCGGATGCTTCAGTGAAGCTTTGGACCCCGAACCAGTCTGGAAAGAAATCACCATAACATTAGCTGTGTCACTGTCAGTGTACATTCAGTACTAGCAGATGCTGAGGTTGCAATGGTTCAGGACACAGTGGTGGAAGCTGCCGCTGCTTGGTCACAACGAGTAACTACAGCGTTACCTGTTTACATAGGAAATTCCCATTCTCACTGCTTACATTGATATTTGCAATGATTACAGAATCATAGATCTTATAGGCAGGGAGGAGTCCATCCAGTCTGTGCAGCCTCTTTGATATAGCTCCAGTTTAGACTATATTTAAAAAAGGATATACTTGTACTGGAGGTGGTACAGCGGGAGTTCATTAGATTAGGCCCTGGGATGAAAGGCAGTGTAAATGGTGTTGATATTCTCTGGACTGGAGAAGAATGGAACATGATGTTATTGATCTCATTGTGAAAGGGCTTGATAAGGTGTTGATTGAGAGGTTGTTTCCCTAGTTGTTGAAGGTTTCAGGATAATTGGCCAATCACTTTGGACTGAGATTGAAGCGATGGACTTTACTGAAAGGGTTGTGAATCTTTGTAATTCTCTACGCCAGTGGAATGTGCATACACTGAAGGTTGGGATAAAAGATTTCTGATCTCTCTGTGAAAGTGGGGAAAGGGCTTAAATTTAGGAAGATGTGATGAACCAAAGAGTAGAGACAGGGCAGGAGAGGAAGGTAGTAAATAGGTAATGATAAACAGAAAGTGACAGGGATACCATGGATGCTGAAAATCTGAAATAAAAACAGAAAATGCTGGAAAAGCTCAGCAGTTCTGGCAGCATCTGTGAAGAGAGAAACAGAGTTTATATTTTGAGTGCATATATGACCCTGACAGCTGAGTCATCTGAACACAAAACATGAACTCTGTTCAGAGCTGTCAGTCATAGACACTTGCAATGTTAACTGTTTCTCTCTCCACAGATGATGCCAGACATGCTCAGTTTCTGCAGTATTTTCTGTTTTTCTTACAAAATGACACGACTGTTCCATGCCTGGAGTGACAAGGGAGAGTTTGTTCTGATTCAGTAAAGCTGTTTTCACCTTACCTCCCACGGATACTTCATTGAGACTTTGGAGCCCGTACCAGCCTGGAACGAAAGCACCATGATGTTAGCTGTGACACTGTACATTCAATACAAACAGATGCTGAAGATGCAATGGTCCAGGACACAGTGATGCCAAGCTGTCACCTCTTGTCCACTGTCAGTAACCACAACGTTACCTGTTTACATGGATAGCATGGATCAGAACCTTAATTTTTAAAGGGTATGTGACTCTTAGGAAGGACAGTAAGCTCGGAAAAGGGGTGGCTCTGCTAACTACTGACGGTGTCAGCACAATCCCTTAATCTAATTCAAAATACAACTACGTACATTGAACATGCAACAGTAAAGCAATTAACAGAACCAGACCACAATTAACTAAGACTCAGACAAGGTTGCTTCTGAAGTATAATAACAGAACTGTTATTTTAAAGAACGAAGAACAGTACAGCACAGGAACAGGCCCTTCAAGCCTGCACTGATCATGATGCTTGCCCAAACGGAAACCGTATATACTTACAGAGTCCATATCCTTCCATTCCCATCCTATTCATGTCTTCATTTAGTTGCCCCTTCAATGCTGCTATTGTACCTGCTCGCACCAGGCAGCGTGTTCCATTCACCACCCTCTGTGTAAAAAGTGTGCCTTGCACATCTGTCTAAACTTTTCCCCATGCACCTTAAACCTATATCCCCTGGTACTTGACTTTTCTACCCTAGGAAAGAGCATCTGACTATCCACTCTGTCCGTGCCACTCATAATCTTGTACACCTCTATCAGGTCACCCCTCAACCTCCGTCGTTCCAGTGAGAAAAAACCGAGTTTATCCAACCTCTCTTCATGGCTAATACCCTCCAGACCAGGCAACAACCTGGTAAAACTCTTCTGTACCCTCTCCAAAGCATCCACATCCTTCAGGTAGTGTGGCGACCAGAATTGTACATAATATTCTAAATGAGGCCTACCTAAGGTTCTGTACAGCTGCAGCATGACCCACCAATTTTGATACTCAATGCCCCAATTGATGAAGGCAAGCATGCCGTATGCTTTCTTGACTACCTTATCCACCTGCATTGGCACTTTCAGCGATCGGTGAACATGATCTCTTTACCTGTCAATCTCCAAAGGGTTCTGCCATTTACTGTATAATTCCGACCTTCCAAAATGCAGTATCTCACACTTGTCCGGATTAAACTCCATTTGCCATTTCTCCACCCAAGGTAGATTTTTCAAGGCAGGCTTTCTTCACGAACGCGGTTCACTGGCCATTAAGACATCTATTTCCCACTATCGGCTGAGGTCTTATAACAACTTCACTTGCACAAGTTGAATTATTGCTGTACAATTTCTTTCCCTTTCTGGTTTTCCCTTATCTGATCTAACCTCTTCAGAAGTCAAACTTAATTATCGCCATTTCGTGAGTCTATCTGTAAATGCAAAGGTCACACCTTTGTTCCTGATAGTGGGCGGGAGTCCAGAACTAGGCGGTCATACTTGAATTTGATGATCAGCCGTGATCATAATCGGGTAGGCTTGAATGGCCAACTAGCCTGCTTTAGTTTTCTATGTGTTTCAATGTAAAATCACATCAGCTGGGTTTTAAAGATGCTTCATCTTTTGTTGGTTTGTAGAGTCAGGAATTAAAGCAGCACCAGTATCAACATCCATCCTCATAAATTGTCCACTTAACTTTGGAATCACACATAATCTGTATGATCCACCCTTTAAGGAAAAGGTTTTCAGTTGGAGCTCTTCATCATAACTCTGGACATTCTCTTCTTCACTAGGAGAGGCACTAGTATCACTAGATTCTTAATCCAGAAACTCAGCTAATGCTCTGGGACCCGGGTTTGAATCACGGCAGATTGTGGAATTTGAATTCAGTCAAAAATATCTGGAATTAAGAATCCACTGATGATCATGAAACCATTGTCAATAGTCGGAAAAATCCATCTTGTTCACGAATGTACTTTAGGGAAGGAAATCTGCCGTCCTTACCCGGTCTGGCCTAAACGTGACTCCAGAGCCACAACAATGTGGTTGACTCTGAACTGCCCTCCAAGGGCAACTAGGGATGAGCAATAAATGCTGACCCAGCCAGCGACGCCCATGCCCCACAAATGAATAAAAAAAGTCACAATTCTTTTCTTCCATGTTTTTAATTATTTTTGGAGATTACAACTTGTTCTTTTCCTTCAGGGTACCCAGATTCTTCTTCTAAATATTCTTCTCAGGTGAAGCTGTTCTAGCCCAACAAACTTTTGCAATGTGACCCACTTTGCCACACTTCTTGCATTGACAATCCTTGCTCCAGCATTCACTCGCTGAATGGCCCATTTTGGCACATCTGTAGCAGGTTTGTTGCTGTTTTGACTTCTCATGGGCAGTTCCCAATTTGTGGATCTTTATTCCTGCACCAAATTGTGAAGCCTCTTTATGCAGCCAGTTCCATTAACACTGTGATTTCTACTGCTGGTTTTCAAGTCAAAGCATGTTCAGGAAGCAAACTCCACAGCTTCAGTTTGGAGACCACAAGCTAGACGATCTCGAAGGGCATCTTCTAATGACTCACCAAACTCACAAAGTTGTGCCAGCCTTTTTAAGGCTGCCACAAACTGAGCAATGCTTTTGCCTTCCACTTGATTTCATCGGTGGAACCTGAATCATTCCGCGATGATCGTTGGCTTTGGAGAGTAATGCTCGTCAATGATCACTGCAAGTTTTCATTCCTGGCTTCCCTGGATGAACCAAGCCCTGGAGCAAATTAATAGCTTTATTTCATATTGTACTGAAAAAATCTGGTACGATCAACTTGCTTTCAATTTTATTTGCTTGTACAAAGTACTGACAATGCTCTGCATAGGTAGCAGTCCATGATTCATTGGATCCTACTTGACATGTCATTCCTCTTGGAGCCACCAGTGACTCGAGACTGCTCAGAATTTTTTTTTTTACCATCTTCCCAGTACTCTCCTTTTAATTCTATTGACTTTGTGGTTCATTTCAAACAGCCACAACTGTGCAGCAAAGCAGCCCTTTACAAATATGCCAGATACTGCCTGGAATCTCAGCCTTCCGTTATCTGGAAAAAAAACTCTCTTTTGAAACCTTGTGTTGCTTAACTGGCACTTTTAATCTTTGATCCTATTGCTGCTTCTCTCAGCTTCTGATATTTAAAGTGTGAGGACCCACAATTGCTTCTTAGGATATTTTCTTAATGTTCTTGATGAAACAAAATTCCGACTCACCACCAATTTTCTTCTTGTGTAATGTCCTATGTTAAGGGTTGTGGTTTTGAACAAAACAAAAGGTGGTCTCTCTCAGTACTGACCCTCTGACAGTGCAGCACTCCCTCAGTACTGACCCTCTGACAGTGCGGCACTCCCTCAGCACTGACCCTCTGACAGTGAGGCACTCCCTCAGTGCTGACCCTCTGACAGTGTGGCACTCCCTCAGCACTGACCCTCTGACAGTGAGGCACTCCCTCAGTACTGACCCTCTGACAGTGCAGCACTCCCTCAGCACTGACCCTCTGACAGTGCGGCACTCCCTCAGCACTGACCCTCTGACAGTGAGGCACTCCCTCAGCACTGACCCTCTGACAGTGCAGCACTCCCTCAGTACTGACCCTCTGACAGTGCAGCACTCCCACAGCACTGACCCTCTGACAGTGCGGCACTCCCTCAGTGCTGACCCTCTGACAGTGCGGCACTCCCTCAGTACTGACCCTCTGACAGTGCGGCACTCCCTCAGCACTGACCCTCTGACAGTGCGGCACTCCCTCAGCACTGACCCTCTGACAGTGCGGCACTCCCTCAGCACTGACCCTCTGACAGTGCGGCACTCCCTCAGTACTGACTCTCTGACCATGCAGCACTCCCTCAGTACTGACCCTCTGACAGTGCGGCACTCCCTCAGTACTGACCCTCTGACAGTGCGGCACTCCCTCAGCACTGACCCTCTGACAGTGCGGCACTCCCTCAGCACTGACCCTCTGACAGTGAGGCACTCTCTCACTGCTGACCTACTGACAATGTGGCACTCCCTCAGTACTGACCCTCTGACAGTGAGGCACTCTCTCAGTGCTGACCTACTGACAATGTGGCACTCCCTCAGCACTGACTCTCTGACAGTGCAGCACTCCCTCAGCACTGACTCTCTGACAGTGCAGCACTCCCTCAGTACTGACTCTCTGACAGTGCAGCACTCCCTCAGCACTGACTCTCTGACAGTGCGGCACTCCCTCAGCACTGACTCTCTGACAGTGCAGCACTCCCTCAGTACTGACTCTCTGACAGTGCAGCACTCCCTCAGCACTGACTCTCTGACAGTGCAGCACTCCCTCAGCACTGACTCTCTGACAGTGCAGCACTCCCTCAGTACTGACTCTCTGACAGTGCAGCGCTATTAGTTGTTTTACACTCACCGTATTCTCATGCGACATCTTGACTGTGGGCTCTGGACCAGACTGGAAAATAATCACCAAGACATTAGTGCGTCAGCCATGGCTGGGCAGAGAAATACATCAGATATGAGCAGAAACTGAGTGCCCAGTGGTTCAGGACACAGTGATGCCACTCTGCTACCTGCTGGTTGCAGTCTGTCAGCCTAACGTTACCTGTTTACAGTATTGTCACTGCCCACATTGGTATTTGTGGTGGGTACAGAATGATGGATCTTACAACATGGGAGGATGCCATTCAACCCATCTACTCTGTGCTGGCTCTTTTTTTGAGCTGACCAACCGAGACCTACACACTCTTTTCTCCAAAGCTCTCCAAATTAATACCCAGCCTTTCCCTTTTCCCCTCCTCCACTCCAGTTTCTGAATTCCCCCTTCTCCCTCCCCTCGATCTCTCCGCATTCCCCACTCCTCCATTTCCCTCTTTCCAATGCCCCCATTCCCCAAATCCCTTTTCCCCTTCAATCCACCTTCCTAAATTCTCCTCATTCCTCACCATCCCCTTCTCGCCCTCCCACATTCCCTCTCTTCTTAACCCTCCTCCCTCCACAAGCGTCCTCACCACCCCTATATCCCACTTACCTCTAACACTCCTCCTCCATTATTCCCGCTTCCTCCTTCCAGTGAATCACCCTCCTCCTCCTCATTATTCTCCCTCCTCCCCATTATCATAGAATCATAGAATCTTGACAGTGCAGGGGTCCATTTGGCCCATCGAGTCTACACCGACAACAATCCCACCCAGACCCTATTCCTGTAACCCCACATATTTACCCGGCTAATCCCCTGATGCAAAGGGACAATTTAGCATGGCCAATCCACCTAACCTGCACATCTTTGGAGTGTGGAAGGAAACTGGAGCACCCGGAGGAAGCCCACGCAGACACGGGGAGAACGTGCAGACTCTGCACAGACAGTGACCCAAGGCCGGAATTGAACCCAGGTCCCTGGCACTGTGAGGAAGCAGTGCGAACCACTGTGCCACCCTGTTACTGGGGATTTTCACAGTAACTTCATTGCAGTGTTAATATACACCTATTTGTGACAAGAAATAAACTTATTGCCACTCACTTCCCATCCCTGTTATTGTCCCTCCATTATTCCCCACCTTCTCCTCCCTATTGTCTCCCCTCCCCATTATTCCCCGCCTCCCCTCCATTATTCTCCTTCCGTTTTACCTCCTCCCTGTAAATTCCCCTCCATTGTTCCCATCTCCTCCTTGTTATTCTCCTTCCCTGTTATTCCCCCTCCCCATCATTCCCCATCTCCCTATCATTCCCCAGCTATTCCCAGTCTTCCCCACCTCCCGTGTTATTCCCTCTCCCTGTTATTCCCTTGTCATTCCCCCCTCCCTGTTATCCTCCTCTTTTATTCCCCATCTCCCTGTTATTCCCCGCCTATTCCCAGTCTTCCCCACCTCCCCTGTTATTCCTCTCCATTATTCCCTCTCCGTTATTCCCCTCTCTGTGTTATTCCCCTCTCCCTGTTATTCCCTCTCCCTGTTATTCCCTCTCCCTGTTATTCCCTATCCCTGTTATTCCCCGCTCCCTGTTATTCCCCTCTCCCTGTTATTCCTCTCCCTATTATTCCCCTCTCCCTGTTATTCCCTCTCCCTGTTATTCCCTCTCCCTATTATTCCCCTCTCCCTGTTGTTCCCCTCTCCCTGTTATTCCTCTCCCTGTTATTCCTCTCCCTGTTATTCCTCTCCCTGTTATTCCCTCTCCCTGTTATTCCTCTCCCTGTTATTCCCCTCTCCCTGTTATTCCTCGCTCCCTGTTATTCCCCTCTCCCTGTTATTCCTCTCCCTGTTATTCCCCTCTCCCTGTTATTCCTCTCCCGATTATTCCTCTCCCTGTTATTCCTCTCCCTGTTATTCCCTCTCCCTGTTATTCCCTCTCCGTATTATTCCCCTCTCCCTGTTGTTCCCCTCTCCCTGTTATTCCTCTCCCTGTTATTCCTCTCCCTGTTATTCCTCTCCCTGTTATTCCTCTCCCTGTCATTCCCTCTCCCTGTTATTCCTCTCCCTGATATTCCTCTCCCTGTTATTCCTCTCCCTGTTATTCCTCTCCCTGTTATTCCACTCCCTGTTATTCCTCTCCCTGTTATTCCCTCTCCCTGTTATTCCTCTCCCTGTTATTCCTCTCCCTGTTATTCCCTCTCCCTGTTATTCCCTCTCCCTGTTATTCCCTCTCCGTATTTTTCCTCTCCCTGTTATTCCTCTCCCTGTTATTCCTCTCCCTGTTATTCCCTCTTCCTGTTATTCCCCTCTCCCTGTTATTCCCCTCTCCCTGTTACTCCTCTCCCTGTTATTCCCTCTCCCTGTTAGTCCCCTCTCCGTTAGTCCCCTCTCCCTGTTATTCCCCTCTCCCTGTTATTCCCTCTCCCTGTTATTCCCTCTCCCTGTTATTCCCTCTCCCTGTTATTCCCCTCTCCGTTATTCCCCTCTCCCTGTTATTCCCTCTCCCTGTTATTCCTCTCCCTGTTATTTCCCCTCTCCCTCTTATTCCCCTCTCCCTGTTATTCCGTCCCTGTTATTCCCCTCTCCCTGTTATTCCTCTCCCTGTTATTCCCTCTCCCTGTTATTCCCTCTCCCTGTTATTACCCTCTCCCTGTTATTCCCCTCTCCGTTATTCCCCTCTCCGTTATTCCCTCTCCCTGTTATTCCCTCTCCCTGTTATTCCTCTCCCTGTTATTTCCCCTCTCCCTCTTATTCCCCTCTCCCTGTTATTCCGTCCCTGTTATTCCCCTCTCCCTGTTATTCCTCTCCCTGTTATTCCCTCTCCCTGTTATTCCCTCTCCCTGTTATTACCCTCTCCCTGTTATTCCCCTCTCCGTTATTCCCCTCTCCCTGTTATTCCCCTCTCCCTGTTATTCCCTCTCCCTGTTATTCCCTCTCCCTGTTATTACCCTCTCCCTGTTATTCCCCTCTCCCTGTTATTCCTCTCCCTGTTATTCCTCTCCCTGTTATTCCCCTCTCCCTGTTATTCCCCTCTCCCTGTTATTCCTCTCCCTGTTATTCCTCTCCCTGTTATTCCCCTCTCCCTCTTATTCCCCTCTCCCTGTTATTCCCTCTCCCTGTTATTCCTCTCCCTGTTATTCCCCCTCCCTGTTTTTCCCTCTCCCTGTTATTCCCCTCTCCCTGTTATTCCCCTCTCCCTGTTATTCCTCTCCCTGTTATTCCCCTCTCCCTGTTATTCCCCTCTCCCTGTTATTCCTCTCCCTGTTATTCCTCTCCCTGTTATTCCCCTCTCCCTCTTATTCCCCTCTCCCTGTTATTCCCTCTCCCTGTTATTCCTCTCCCTGTTATTCCTCTCCCTGTTATTCCCCTCTCCCTGTTATTCCCCTCTCCCTGTTATTCCCCTCTCCCTGTTATTCCCCTCTCCCTGTTATTCCTCTCCCTGTTATTCCCCTCTCCCTGTTATTCCCCTCTCCCTGTTATTCCTCTCCCTGTTATTCCTCTCCCTGTTATTCCCCTCTCCCTCTTATTCCCCTCTCCCTGTTATTCCCTCTCCCTGTTATTCCTCTCCCTGTTATTCCTCTCCCTGTTATTCCTCTCCCTGTTATTCCCCTCTCCCTCTTATTCCCCTCTCCCTGTTATTCCCCTCTCCCTGTTATTCCCCTCTCCCTGTTATTCCTCTCCCTGTTATTCCCCTCTCCCTGTTATTCCTCTCCCTGTTATTCCTCTCCCTGTTATTCCCCTCTCCCTCTTATTCCCCTCTCCCTGTTATTCCCTCTCCCTGTTATTCCCCTCTCCCTGTTATTCCTCTCCCTGTTATTCCCCTCTCCCTGTTATTCCCTCTCCCTGTTATTCCCCTCTCCCTGTTATTCCCTCTCCCTGTTATTCCTCTCCCTGTTATTCCCCTCTCCCTCTTATTCCCCTCTCCCTGTTATTCCCCTCTCCCTGTTATCCCTCTCCCTGTTATTCCTCTCCCTGTTATTCCTCTCCCTGTTATTCCCCTCTCCCTGTTATTCCCCTCTCCCTGTTATTCCCTCTCCCTGTTATTCCCTCTCCCTGTTATTCCCGCCTATTCCCAGTCCCTCACCTCCCCCTTGCTCTTTGCCCTGGGAAACCCCGCTCCCTCGCGCCTCACGATCTAAACCGCCAGTCGGAGCGCGCGAACAACACGTGACTGGCAAATGAGTAGATGTGTGGCAAATGCACACATTGCACGACAGGGGCTCCGGATCAGCCGCATGCGCAAAAGGAAGAGCACAGCAACCTTGGGGGGTGGGGCAGGACCGGCGCAACCGCATGCGCACACGCACACACATGAATACACTGCGGGCCCCACAACCGTTGCGATGAGGCCACGCGCATGTCCAGAAGGCTTGGGTCCCCGACCGGCTGGGTGGATCTGGAGCATGCGCAGAGGGCGCCATTGGGAGCGGCGTGAACCGCATGCGCGGAGCGGGTATCAGGTGGTGGGGGGAGGGGATGACAAAGGGTGAGGGACACATTTGAAGCAGGGGGTTTCATCCCTCACAACTCTGACCTTCTCTCAGGAGCAACCTGAGCCTCTTTGCAACCCACTCATCGAATCCGTACAGTACAGAAAAAGGTCATTCAGCCCATCAAGCCTGTACCGAGAACAATGCCACCCAGATGCTATCCCCCTAACCCCACATATTTACCCTGCTAATCCGCCTGACACTGTGGGACAATTTAGCATGGCCAATCCACCTAACCTACACATCTTTGGACACTAAGGGGCAATTTAGCATGGCCAATCCCCCTAACCTGCACATCTTTGGACACTAAGGGGCAATTTAGCATAGCCAATCCACCTAACCTGCACATCTTTGGACACTAAGGGGCAATTTAGCATAGCCAATCCACCTAACCTACACATCTTTGGACACTAAGGGGCAATTTCGCATGGCCAATCCACCTAACCTACACATCTTTGGACACTAAGCGGCCCCCCACCAACACCCACATCCATCCCCCACCAACCTCTTCGAACATGCACGTGTCAAGCTTTTCAGAAGTTATAAAGTAATGCATACTATCCACTTTTGGTTGAAACTGAATGACCTCCCACATCTGCCACCATCAGAATCCATTTCCCCATTCACTCATACCTCTCAAATGCAACTGCAGGGATTCTGTTCAATGAATGTTGGTTTCATTTTGAGAGGACTAGAATGCAAAAGTGGGAATGTACTGCTGAGGCTTTATAAGGCTGATCAGACCACATTTGGAATATTGGTCTGCGGCACGGTGGCACAGTGGTTGGCACTGCTGCCTCACAGCACCAGGGACCCAGGTTCAATTCCGGCCTTGGGTGACTGTGTGGAATTTGCACATTCTCCCCGTGTCTGCGTGGGTTTCCTCCGGGTGCTCCGGTTTCCTACCACATTCCAAAGATGTGCGGGTTAGGTTGATTGTCCATGCTAAATTGACCCTAGTGTCAGAGGAATTAGCAGGGTAAAAACGTGGGGTTACGGGAATAGAGGCCTGGATGGCATTGTGGTTGGTGTGGATTTGATGGGCCAAATGGCCTCCTTCTACACTGCAGGGATTCTATTCTATGATCGTTAGCATTCATTTCGAGAGGACTAGAATGCAAAAGCAGGAATGTATTGCTGAAGCTTTATAAGGCCCTGGTCAGACTACATTTGGAATATTGTGAGCAATTTTGGGCCCTGTATCTAAGGAAGAATGTGCCAGCCTTGGAGAAGGTTCAAAGAAGGTTCATGAGAATGAACCCAGGAATGAAAAGCTTGTCGTATGAGGAGCGTTTGAGGACTCTGGGTCTGTACTCGATGGAGTTTAGAAGGATGGGGGGGGGGGGGGGTGGAAAATCGCATTGAAACTTACAGCCCGTCAAGGACAGTAGTGGGAACTTGTGTATGGAGTCAGTAGAGATAGGCGAGGTGATGAATGAATACTTTTCTTCAGTGTTCACCAAGGAGAGGGGCCATGTTTTTGAGGAAGAGAAGGTCTTACAGGCTCATAGGCTGGAGGAAATAGTTGTTCGGAGGGAGGATGCACTGGCAGTTTTGAATAAACTGAAGGTCGATAAGTCCCCTGGGCCTGATGAAATAGATCCTAGGATTCTTTGGGAGGCAAGGGATGAGATTGCAGAGCCTTTGGCTTTGATCTTTGGGTCCTCACTGTCCACGGGGATGGTGCCAGAGGACTGGAGAGTGGCGAATGTTGTTCCTCTGTTTAAGAAAGGGAATAGAAATGACCCTGGTAATTATAGACCGGTTAGCCTTACTTCGGTGGTTGGTAAATTGATGGAAAAGGTCCTTAGGGATGGGATTTACGACCATTTAGAAAGATGCGGATTAATCCGGGATAGTCAGCACGGATTCGTGAAGGGCAAGTCGTGCCTCACAAATTTGATTGAATTTTTTGAGGAGGTAACTAAGTGTGTTGATGAAGGTAGGGCAGTTGATGTCATATACATGGATTTTAGTAAGACGTTTGATAAGGTCCCCCATGGTCGGCTTATGATGAAAGTAAGGAGGTGTGGGATAGAGGGAAAGTTGGCAGATTGGATAGGTAACTGGCTATCTGATCGAAGACAGAGTGTGGTGGTGGATGGAAAATTTTCGGACTGGAGGCAGGTTGCTAGCAGAGTGCCACAGGGATCAGTGCTTGGTCCTCTGCTCTTTGTGATTTTTATTAATGACTTAGAGGAGGGGGCTGAAGGGTGGATCAGTAAATTTGCTGATGACACCAAGAATGGTGGAGTAGTGGATGAGGTGGAGGGCTGTTGTAGGCTGCAAAGAGACACAGATAGGATGCAAAGCTGGGCAGAAAAATGGCAAATGGAGTTTAACCCTGATAAATGTGAGGTGATTCATTTTGGTAGGACTAATTTAAATGTGGATTACAGGGTCAAAGGTAGGGTTCTGAAGACTGTGGAGGAACAGAGAGATCTTGGGGTCCATATCCACAGATCTCTAAAGGTTGCCACTCAAGTGGATAGAGCTGTGAAGAAGGCCTATAGTGTGTTAGCTTTTATTAACAGGGGGTTGGAGTTTAAGAGCCGTGGGGTTATGCTGCAACTGTACAGGACCTTGGTGAGACCACATTTGGAATATTGTGTGCAGTTCTGGTCACCTCACTATAAGAAGGAAGTGGAAGCACTGGAAAGAGTGCAGAGGAGATTTACCAGGATGCTGCCTGGTTTGGAGGGTAGGTCTTATGAGGAAAGGTTGAGGGGGCTAGGGCTGTTCTCTCTGGAGCGGAGGAGGCTGAGGGGAGACTTAATAGAGGTTTATAAAATGATGAAGGAGATAGAGTGAACGTTCAAAGACTATTTCCTCGGGTGGATGGAGCTATTACAAGGGGGCATAACTATAGGGTTCATGGTGGGATATATAGGAAGGATATCAGAGGTAGGTTCTTTACGCAGAGAGTGGTTGGGGTGTGGAATGGACTGCCTGCAGTGATAGTGGAGTCAGACACTTTAGGAACATTTAAGCGGTTATTGGATAGGCACATGGAGCACACCAGGATGATAGGGAGTGGGATAGCTTGATCTTGGTTTCAGATAAAGCTCGGCACAACATCATGGGCCGAAGGGCCTGTTCTGTGCTGTACTGTTCTATGTTCTAATACTGAAGGGCTTGGATAGAGTGGACATGGGGAAGATGTTTCCATTAGTGGGAGAGACTAAGATCCGAGGGCACAGTCTCAGAGTAGAGGGACGACCCTTTAGATCTGAGATGAGGAGGAACTTCTTCAGCCAGAGGGTGGTGAATCTGTAGAATTCATTGTCGCTGAGGGGGCTAAGTCATTGAGTGTGTTTAAGACAGAGATAAATAGGTTCTTTAGTGGTAAGGGGATCAAAGGTTACGGGGAAATGGCAGGAGGATGGGGTTGAGAAAAGTATCAGCCATGATTGAATGGCAGAGCAGACTCAATGGGCCAAATGGCCCAATTCTGCTCCTATATCTTATGGTCAATGCTGGCAGGGGGCTGGGAAGAGGCTGGGAGGCTCCAGCACAGATCTGCCGGTCCCAATGGGCTGTACATCGTACATAATTCCTTTGAGACATGGGGACCAGTTGTGCAGAAAAAACAAAGTAGCCATTGAACAGAAAGTGAGGCCACAGGATTGTGAGGCATGATTTACACGAACTACCTGCTTTCCATTCGGGCTCTGACAAAGATACATCCAGACTTGAAACATTAGCTCTCATATCTCTCCACAGATGCTGTCAGACCTGCTGAGATTTTCCAGAATTTTCTGTTTTGGTTTCAGATTCCAGCATCCGCAGTAATTTGCTTTTATTCCATTTGCCTTCCCTATTACCTGATGAACTTGCATGTTCGGTTTTTGTGAGTTATGCATGAGGATCGTGAAATCTCTCTGTGCTGCAGCTTTCCGCAGTCTTTCTCCATTTAAATAATTCTCAGCTCCTTGATTCTTCCTATCTAAGTGCGTAACTCCACATCTTCCTACATTATATTCCATTTGCCAAGTTTTTGCCCACTCACTAAACCTGTCTATATCCCTTTGCAGACTCTGCGTCATCCTCACCACTTGTCTTCCCACCTATTTTTCTGCCATCCGCAAAATTGACAATAGTACATTCACTTCCCTCGTTCAAGTCATTAATATGTATTGTAAATAATTGTGGCCCCAGCACTGATCCCTGCGCCACTTCACTAGTTATAGGTCGCCATCCTGAAAATATCCCTCTTATCCCAAATTTCTGTCTTCTATCAGTTATCCGTGCTAATATGCTACCTGAAAGGGTTAATAATCACTGAGAGTTTAAAAATCTCAGTCACACAGGGAAAGCTATGTGAAAACCACAGGTCCTGATTAAAGCAGAGCCAGATAAGAGTTAAGGACCATTTAATTGAACAACGTGCAGCTGTAGGTCATGTTTACCCAATAGAACGAGGAACAATAAAAAGGAGGTTGAGATACCATTGGTCAGAGATCTCGCTATCATTGCTAGATAATATAACATGCACAAATTAATTGGACACTTATGTATGCATGATGTAACCTTAATCAATAACTGTGAGTGGATAGAGATAACTAGGATAGGGTTAACTAACAGAAAGCAAAGATGGTTAACTAACAGAAAGCAAAGAGTGGGGATGAATGGGTGTTTTTCTGGCTGGCGATCAGTGACTAGTTGTGTGCCTCAGGGATGGGATCAGTGTTGGGACCACAATTGTTTAAGATTGACATCGATGATTTGGAGTTGGGGACCAAGTGTATTGTGTCAAAATTCACAGATGACACTAAATTGGATGGAAGAGCAAAGTGTGCAGAGGACGCTGAAAGTCTTCAAAGGGATATAGATAATCTAAGTGAGTGGGCGAGGGTCTGGCAGATGGAGTACAATGTTGGTAAATGTGAGGTCATCCATTTTGGTTGGAATAACAGCAAAATGGACTATTATTTAAACGGTAAAAAATTGCAATATGCTGCTGTGCAGTGGGACCTGGGTGTCCTTGTGCAGGAAACTCAACGTGTTGGTTTGCAGGTGCAGCAGGTAATTAAGAAGGCAAATGGAATTTTGTCCTTCATTGCTAGAGGGATGGAGTTTAAAAACAGCGAGATTATGTTGCAGCTGTCTAAGGTGCTGGTGAGGCCACACACTTACTTGAGAAAGGATATACTGGCACTGAGGGGTTGCAAAGGAGGTTGATTCCGGAGTTGAGAGGGTTGGCTTATGAGGAGAGACTGAGTAGACTGGGGCTATACTCATTGGAATTCAGAAGAATGAGGGAGGTCTTATGGAAACATATAATATTATGGAGGGAATAGATAAGATAGAAGCAGGGAAGTTGTTTCCACTGGCAGATGAAACTAGAACTAGGGTGCATAGCCTCAACGTAAGGGGAAGCAGATTTAGGACTGAGTTGAGGAGGAACTTCTTCACACAAAGGGTTGTGAATCTATGGAATTCCCTCCCCAATGAAGCAGTTGAGGCTACCTCATTAAATGTTTTTAAGGCAAGGATAGATAAATTTTTGAACAGTAAAGGAATTAAGGGTTATGGTGAGTGGGCGGGTAAGTGGAGCTGAGTCCACGAAAAGATCAGCCATGATCTTATTGAATGGCGGAGCAGGCTCGAGGGGCCAGATGGTCTACTCCTGCTCCTAGTTCTTATGTTCTTATGTTTATTTATGTAACTCTTATGCATTTATTGGTATATGCTAATTACTTGTAATCGAATTTGAAAGTATAATTGCTTGTATATTTCTGAATTCTGCACTCTTCCTGGTCTGAATGGCTTTGACAGAGTCCTGTAGCACTACAGTCGTCAATAAATCATCTTGAAACAACTCCGCGACTTCATCCGGCTACTTGAAGGGAATGATAGTTATAAATGCAACAAAAAACATCCGCGCTGTAACATTACCCAACATGATACTCTCTTACCTTATTAAGTAGCCTTTTACAAGGTACTTTTTTTTGGAAATCCAAATATATTAGATCTCTGGGTTTCCCTTTAACTATCCTGCTTGTTACTACCTCAGAAGAATGTGAATTTGTCAGGCATGATTTCCCTTTTATGAAGCCATGCTGACTCTGCTTGATTATATTATGTATTTCTAAATGTTCAGCTAATTGGCCTATTTTTAATCTCTCTCCTTTTTTGAATCAACATGTTATATTGACAATTTTCCAATCCTCTGGAACTGTTCCAGAATTTAAGGATTCTTGGTAGATTACTACCAATGTGTCCACTATCTCCGTAGCCGTGTCTTTTAATATACTTGGATGCAAACCATCAGGTCCAGGGGACTTATCATCCTTTAGCCCCATTAGAAATTTTACCTACTGATAGTTATTGTATTTATTTTCTTCCCCCTACTGTCCCCTGAATATTTAGTTTTTTTGGAATTCTATCGATGTCTTCCACCGTAATGCAAAGTATTTATTTAACTCCTTTGACATTTCCTGGTTCCCTATTATTATTTCCCAAGTCTCATTCTCTAAAGGGGCTATGTTCACTTTGGCCTCTCTCTTCCTTTTCATATCATGATAGCACTTACTGTCCATTTTTATATTACTTGTTAATGTACCCTCAGAGTTTATCTTTTATCTGTTTTTGGTCATCTTTTGTTGGTTTTTAAAATATTCCCAATCCGCTGGCTAATCTTTGCCATATTGTATGTTTTTTTCTTTTAGTTTAATAGTCTTCTTAACTTCCTTGGTTAACCATGATCGAATTATCCCCCCTCTAGAAACTTTCTTCCTCACTGGGATATATCTTTGTTGTGAGTCATAATAAACTATTTTCAGAAATATCTGCCATTTCTGATCAACTGTCTATTTTTGCTAAACTCCTTTCCCAGTCAACTCAAGCCAACTCTTGGCTCTCATTCTTTTGTAATTACCCTTATTTAATTTTAGCTCAGTTGTTTCTGACCCATGTTTCTCACTCCCAAACTGAATGCGATGTTATGGTTATGGTCACTGTTTCCTAGGGGATCATTTAGTCTGAGATTGTTTATTAAACCTGCCTCATTTCACATCACCAGATCCAAAAATAGCCTGATCTCTGGTTGGATTCACAACATATTGTTCTTGGAAACAGTCCTGAATACACGCTATGAATTCTTCTTCATGGCTACCTGTCACGATTTGATTTTCCCGATCCACAGGAAGATTAAAGTCACCCCTAATTAATGTATTGTGATGCTACTGTGCCTTTAAGAAATGTATTTTAATCATGTTTCTGTGCAGGATGTTTTAGCAGTCCCTGGGATTTTGGCACCATGTTGTCTGTAGCAGGTGTCCTTTATTGTTACTGAAATAGTATAATTGACGTCATGTTGGTTTTAATCTGAACTAATGCAGTGTTCTGTTGTCCCAGTGTTCCCCTGGGATAGCAGAGTCGAACATGATTGGTGGTGATTGACAAGTCTGATCATGTGACTGGGGACAGCTATTTTTCACAGAGCATTCCAGTTTTAGTTTTGTTTTTCAGAAGCTGCTGGGAGCTGAGAAAGACAGCAGTGTTTTCCCCTCTCTCTAGAGTTCACGTTTTTGCTGTCTAAGGGTTTCTGTTGAGATGCTGCTTTTGAGTTAAAAGAGAGCACTGTCTCTCTTTTCCCCTCTCTGAAGTCTGGAGACTGGAAGCTGCCAGAGACTGAGTTTATCTCTCTGAAGTTTGGCTGTTTTGCGGATATCCTTCTCTGAAAACTGCTGGCCTATATTTCCGTCCGTAGATATTACAAGGTTGGAAATCCAGCATCAGGTGAACATACTTGTGTTTGTGCAAACTAATTCTGAAGAAGGGTGTATGTCTGTGGGATATTGCTTTGACTTGGAACAACAGAGACACCTCGCTGTTAAGAGTTACACAGTGTCATGTTTAAAGTCTTGTAATTGGTAAAAGTCACGCTAATTCTTTCGATATATTCTAACTGTGTTCTTAAATAATCTTTGTTTGATAAAAGCTTCCCAGTGGGTCACCTGAATCATACCTGGACTGAAACACCTTATGCTCACCAATGCCAAAATCAAAAGTAAAATTTGGGGTCTGGGCTAACTTTATAAAATACCTTGAAGTTTCTGATCTGATCTGAAACAAATGCCTTGATTGTAACAGACAGTGGTCAGTACACATGGCACAGTGGTTAGCACTGCTCCCTCACAGCGCCAGGGACCCGGGTTCGATTCTGGCCTTGGTCTGTGTGGAGTTTGCACATTCTCCCCATGTCTGTGTGGGTTTCCTTTGGGTGCTCCAGTTTCCTCCCACACTCCAAAGATGTGCAGGTTAGGTGGATTGGCCATGTGAAATTGCCCTTTAGTGCTCAAAGATGCGTAGGTTAGGTGGTTTGGCCATGCTAAATTGACCCTTAATGTCCAAAGATGTGCACGTGAGGTGAATTGGCCATGCGAAATTGCCCTTTAGTGTCCAAAGATGTGCAGGTGAGGTGGATTGGCCATGCTAAATTAACCCTTAGTGTCAGGGGGGATTAACGGAGTGAATACGTGGGGTTAGGAGGATAGGGTCTGGGTGGGATTGTTGGTGGTGTAGGCTCAGTGGGCCAAATGGCCTCCTTCTGCACTGTATGGATTCTATGATTCATTCTATGAAATGTTGGAGGAGGCTAACATGACAGAAAAGATGGAGTAATCAAAATTTGGGGATGGATTCTACACTTCAAAGGGTTGCCTATTTCTCAACAGAACCTCCCAGCCATGGAAGCCCAAGCAAACATATCACAGATTTTTAATCTCCACTCACGCAATTTTAATATTGAAATACAGAGAGTGGGCTCTCTCAGAAGCAGAGCAAACGCTCACCCTATTTAACATGCAGAGATATTGCAGCATGAGTGGACATTTTAAACAGTGATAGCTCCAGAGATTAACAACAATAATAGTTGCATGTGTACAGCAACTTCAACAGAGCTGAAAACTTTGCAATGTGTTACACTGGAGCATGAACCAGACAACGTTTAATAGCGAGCCGCACTTGTACAAGGCGGGCAACAAAAACAGAAGATTTTTGAGGGAGGAGGTGCGGTGGAGAATCAGAGGGAGCTGGAGAGGTTTAGGGAGGGAATTCCAGAGCTTCATAGCCCAGTCAGTTGAGGAGATGGCCAGCAATGGCACAGTGGTTATAATCAGGGATACTCAAGAGGCGGTTACAGAGATAGGGAGGGCTGTAGGGGTTGGAGGAGGTTACAGAGATATGGAGGGATGTAGGGGCTGGAGGATGTTACAGAGATAGGGAGGGGTGTAGGGGTTGGAGGAGGTTACAAAGATAGGGAGGGGTATAGGGGCTGGAGGAGGTTACAGAGATAGGGAGGGGTGTATGGGCTGGAGGAGGTTACAGAGATAGGGAGTGATGCAGGGGCTGGAGGAGGTTACAGAGATGGGGGTGTGGGGGCTGGAGGAGGTCACAGAGATATGGAGGGATGTAGGGGTGGAGAAGAGATAGGGAGGTGTGTAGGGGCCAGAGGAGGTTGCAGAGATATGGAGCTTTGTCGGGGCTAGAGGAGTTTGCAGATATAGGGATGGTTGTCGGAGCTGGAGGAGGTTACAGATAGGGAGGGGTGTAGAGGCTGGAGAAGTTACAGATACAGGGAGGGTTGTAGGTGCTGGAGGAGGTTACAGATATAGCAAGGGTTGTAGGCCTGGAGGGGGGGGGGGGGGGGGTTACAGAGATAGGGAGGGTTGTTGGGATTGGAGGACATTACAGAGATAGGGAAGATTGTCGGGGCTGAAGGAGTTCAAAATAGATAGGGAGGGCTGTCAGGGCTGGAACAGATCACAGAAATAGGGAGGGATGTAGGATCTGGAGAAGGTTACAGAGATAGGGCGGGGTGTAGGGGCCGGAGGAGTTTGCAGATATAGGGAAGGGTGTCGGGACTGGAGGACGTTACAGAGATAGGGAGGGGTGTAGGGGCTGGAGGAAGTCACAGAAAGAAGTTTAACAACACCAGGCTAAAGTCCAACAGGTTTATTTGGTAGCAAAAGCCACACAAGCTTTCGGAGCTCCAAGCCCCTTCTTCAGGTGAGTGGGAATTCTGTTCACAAACAGGGCATATAAAGACACAGACTCAATTTACATGAATAATGGTTGGAATGCGAATACTTACAGCTAATCAAGTCTTAAAACTTGATTAGCTGTAAGTATTCGCATTCCAACCATTATTCATGTAAATTGAGTTTGTGTCTTTATATGCCCTGTTTGTGAACAGAATTCCCACTCACCTGAAGAAGGGGCTTGGAGCTCCAAAAGCTTGTGTGGCTTTTGCTACCAAATAAACCTGTTGGACTTGAACCTGGTGTTGTTAAACTTCTTACTGTGTTTACCCCAGTCCAACGGCAGCACCTCCACATCATGGAAGTCACAGATACAGGGAGGGTTGTAGGGGCTGGAGGGGGGGGTTACAGAGATAGGAAGGGTTGTTGGGATTGCAGGACATTCCAGAGATAGGGAGGATTGTCGGGGCTGGAGGCGGTTACACAGATAGGGAGTGCTGTCGGGGCTGGAGGAGGTCACAGAAATAGGGAGGGTTGTAGTGGCTGGAGGAGGTTACAGAGATAGGGAGCATTGAAGGGGCTGGAGAAGTTTACAGGTATAGGAGGGTTGTAGGAGCTGGAGGAGTTTGCAGAAAGGGGGAGAGTTGGAGGGACTGGAGGATGTTACAGATATAGGGAGGGCTGTAGTTGCTGGAGGGAGGTTACAGATATAGTCAGGGTTATAGGCCTGGAAGGGGGTTACAGAGATAGGGAGGGTTGTTGGAGTTGGAGCAGATTGCAGAGATAGTGAGGATGGTCGGGACTTGAGGAGGTTATACAGATAAGGAGGACTGTCGGGCTGGAAGAGGTTATGGAGATAGAGAATGTTGTAAGGGCTGGGGGAGGTTACAGAGTTTGGGACGGTTGTAGGGGATAGAGGAGGTTACAGAGATAGGAAGATGTGTATGGGCTGGAGGAAGTTACAGAGATAGTGAGGGCTGTCGGGGCTGGAGGATGTTACAGAGATAGGGAGGTGTGTATGGGCTGGAGGAGGTTACAGGGATAGCGAGGGTGTAGGGGCTGGAGGAGGTTACAGAGATAGGGAGGGGTGTCGGAGCTAAAGGAGGTTACAGAGATAGGGAGAGGTGTAGGGGCTGGAGGAGGTTACAGAGATAGGGAGGGGTGTAGCGGCTAGAGGAGGTTACAGAGATAGGGAGGGGTATAGGGGCTGGAGGATGTTACAGAGATAGGGAGGGGTGTAGGAGTTGGAGGAGGTTACAGAGATAGGGAGGGGTGTCGGGTTTGGAGGAGGTTACAGAGATAGGGAGGGGTGTCGGGTTTGGCGGAGGTTACAGAGATAGGGAGGGGTGTATGGGCTGGAGGAGGTTACAGAGATAGGGAGGGCTGTAGGGGCTCGAGGAAGTTACCGAGATAGGGAGGGGTGTAGGGGCTCGAGGAGTTTACAGAGATAGGGAGGTGTGTCGGGGCTGGAGGAGGTTACAGAGATAGGGAGGGGTATGGGCTGGAGGAGTTTACAGAGATAGGGAGGTGTGTCGGGGCTGGAGGAGGTTCCAGAGATAGGGAGTGGTGTACAGGTTGGAGGAGGTTACAGAGATAGGGAGGGGTGTATGGGCTGGAGGAGTTTACAGAGATAGGGAGGTGTGTCGGGGCTGGAGGAGGTTCCAGAGATAGGGAGTGGTGTACGGGCTGGAGGAGGTTACAGAGATAGGGAGGGGTGTAGGGGCTCGAGGAGTTTACAGAGATAGGGAGGTGTGTCGGGGCTGGAGGAGGTTCCAGAGATAGGGAGTGGTGTACAGGCTGGAGGAGGTTACAGAGATAGGGAGGGGTGTAGGGGCTCGAGAAGGTTACAGAGATAAGGGTAGAGGGACGAGGTTCAGTCAGGGAATTGGAAACAATGTTCTGAATTTTAAAATTTCCCCTTGACATAACAAAGCACTGTCTTCGATGGTTTGGATGTGAAGCTGTCTGTTGCAAAAAAAAGGTGAGATTGTTAATACTGTTGCACTTATTAAAATAGTCAAATGCAAAATATAATCCAAGGAACGGATAGCATCATAGCCCTTCTGAACTCAAACATAAAGAGGACGATGTCTTGTTTTAACTGGACAAAGCCCTGGTTAGACTATATCAGGAGCTCTGTGTACAGTTCTGGGAACTGTAAGGAGGATATGCTGCCTATTGGTGGAGATTCAGAGCCTGTCTATTACCAGGGCAATTTCAGTCATATTTGCGGCAATGGGAAAAGAATTAACATGGAGAAGGGGCTGAATGGGGCCTCCTCCTGTTCCTGTGTAACAGGCTGAAGAAGGGGCTGAATGGCCTGCTCCTGTGTAATAGGCTGGAGAAGGGGTTGAATGGGGCCTCCTCCTGTTCCTGTGTAACAGGCTGGAGAAGGGGTTGAATGGGGCCTCCTCCTGTTCCCGTGTAACAGGCTGGAGAAGGGGTTGAATGGGGCCTCCTCCTGTTCCTGTGTAACAGGCTGGAGAAGGGGCTGAATGGGGCCTCCTCCTGTTCCTGTGTAGCAGGCTGGAGAAGGAGCTGAATGGGGCCTCCTCCTGTTCCTGTGTAACAGGCTGGAGAAGGGGTTGAATGGGGCCTCCTCCTGTTCCTGTGTAACAGGCTGGAGAAGGGGTTGAATGGGGCCTCCTCCTGTTCCTGTGTAACAGGCTGGAGAAGGGGCTGAATGGGGCCTCCTCCTGTTCCTGTGTAACAGGCTGGAGAAGGGGTTGAATGGGGCCTCCTCCTGTTCCTGTGTAGCAGGCTGGAGAAGGAGCTGAATGGGGCCTCCTCCTGTTCCTGTGTAACAGGCTGGAGAAGGGGCTGAATGGGGTCTCCTCCTGTTCCTGTGTAACAGGCTGGAGAAGGGGCTGAATGGGGCCTCCTCCTGTTCCTGTGTAACAGGCTGGAGAAGGGGTTGAATGGGGCCTCCTCCTGTTCCTGTGTAGCAGGCTGGAGAAGGAGCTGAATGGGGCCTCCTCCTGTTCCTGTGTAACAGGCTGGAGAAGGGGCTGAATGGGGCCTCCTCCTGTTCCTGTGTAGCAGGCTGGAGAAGGAGCTGAATGGGGCCTCCTCCTGTTCCTGTGTAACAGGCTGGAGAAGGGGCTGAATGGGGCCTCCTGTGGCACAGACTTGAGGAAATGGGCTGGTTGAATGGGCCTCTACTGACAACGTTTTTCCCTTTATTTATAGGTAATAGCTCCACTGACCGTATTCCAGTGTGGCACCATCCCTGGTCGGTGTGTCCTGACGGTGGGACAGGACATGCCCAAGGATGGTGATGTGGTGTTTGGGACATTATAACGAGCTATGCTTCCGTGAGAATGACTGTGTCAGGCTGCTGCTTGACTAGTTTGTGGGAGAGCTCTCCCAATCTTAGTACAAGCTCCCAGATGTTAATGTGGAGGATCTGGCATGGTCAACTGGGCTGGGTTCACCAATGTACCATGTTGCTTGTGCCTGGTGGATACTGGGTGGTCCATGCAGTTTAATTCTACTCTATTGGCGTGGTTTAGTACAGCTGGCTGGCTTGTTGTTCTACTCCAGGCAGCATTTACATTTCAACCGTATTGCTGTAGGTCTGGAGTCCAGTCTGGGTAAGGACGGCAGATTTCCCTCCCTCCTTTCCTTCCCTTCCTTAGTAAAGGGTCTGTATAGCAATCGATGACAATTTCATCGTCATCATTCTGTGGCTAGCTTGGAATTTCAAACTGTGTGAGTGCGAGAGTGTGCATGATTGTGAGAGCACATATGTGTGTGTGTATGTGCGTGCACATGTGTGTGATGTGCTTGCCTGAGTGTGGGTTTCAAGAGTTTGTCTGTTAATGTCTGTTTGTGAGTGTGAATTTGAATCTGTGAATGTGTGAATATTCGTGTGTATCAGTGTTTGTGGGATTGTGTGTTTGTGTGTGTGAATATGTGTGTGCATGTGTATGTGTGTGTGAGCGTGCATGTGTGTCTGTGTGTATGACGTGCTTGCTTGAGTGTGGGTTCGAGAGTCTGTCTGTGAATGTGAAGTTGTGTCTGTCAGTGTGTGAATATTTGTGTGTATCAGTAAGTGTTTGTGGGAGTGTGTGTGTGTGTGAATATTAGTGTGCTAGTGTATGTATGAAAGCGTATTAGTCTCTGGGGGGAATTTTCCCATCCTACCCACCAAGGGAATGGGTGGGGGGCAGACCATGCAAAGGTCCATGGACCTCGGGCAGGATTTTTTGGTTTTGAGGTGAATGCGGCCGGAAAATCCCACTCTCTGTGTTTGTGTGTATACACGTGTGTGTTTGTGAGTGCGTGTGTGTGTGTGTGTGAGTGTCAGTGTGTGTCACTGTCCCCCAGTGTTGTACAGTGTGTCTGTGTGTGAGTGTGGGAGAATGTGTGTGTGTATGAGTGTGGGTGAGTGTGTGTGTGTGTGTGTGTAAGAGTGAATGAACATCCTTGTGCATGTATGTGAAGTGTCTGTTCGGTGCCTGTGTGAAGAGCTATCTCACCATCTTCTCAAGGGGCAATCTGGCCTTGCCTGTGACACCCATATGAACAGATATTAAAAAGCAGAGCTGGGAGTTGGAACATGGTGATTTCCCTGCCTCTGGAGAGAGATTGTATTCTATTCCTCTCCTTTGTCACGTGGTGTTCTTACCAGGCAACGGTGAGCTGCGGCTCACGAGCGAAGAATATGCTTACAATAGAGCACAAAAACTGCCAGTGATGTGATCATTGAGACCAGAGCAAAAACTGCCAGCATGACTGTGATTGAGATTGTCGCTTTCTACAAAAGAAAAATAAAAAATTCAAATCAAACGCCTCATTCAAATCACTGCTGAGGCCACAGCTGGAGTGGCAAGTCCTATTCTGGGCACCATGGAATTGTCTCTGCAAGTCCCACCTCTAGGCAGCACAATGGTTAGCACTGCTGCCCCTCAGCACCAGAGACCCGGGTTCGATTCCCAGCTTGGGTCACTATCCGTGTCGGCGTGGGTTTCCTCCGGGTGCTCCGGTTTCCTTCCACAGTCCGGAAGACGTGCTGGTTAGGGTGCATTGGCCGTGCTAAATTCTCCCTCAGTGTAACCCGAACAGGCGCCGGACTGTGACGACTGGGGGATTTTCACAGTAACTTTATTGCAGTGTTAATGTAAGCCGACTTGTGACACGAATAAATACGTTTAAACCTCACTTAGAAACATCGAAACCAGAAACTGGAGTAGGCCATTTGGCCCTTAATTTGCAGGTAACGATTCAATTCCCTTTCAAAAGCCACAGTTAAACCTTCCTCCACCAAAGGCCGTGCATCCCACTCGTTGCGGAACAACAGATTTTCCTCATTTTGCCATCGATTCATCCGTCAATCGCCTTAAATCCATGGATTCAGAGTCTCCTTCCTTCGTCAGTGGGAAGAGCCTCTCCCTGTCTGGTCTATTCCGCCCCCTGCTGATTTTGAACACCTTTTCATCAAATCCCCTCTCAACCAAGCTTCTCCAATCTCTCCACGCAACTGATGTTCCTCATTCCTGGAACCGTTCCCGTGAATATTTTCCGCACTATCTCCGAAGCTTTCACATCCTTCTTAAAATGAGGGGGCCCAGAACCGCAATACTCCAGCTGAGGCTGAATACAGGTTTATCATAACCTCCTGGCTTTTAACACTCCAGGTATGAATAATGTGAGTCTTGATGACCATCGGTGCAGTGGCAGACGTGCACTCTTACCCCTCTGAGTGTCCCAACTGAACATGCTCACTTTTTATAATGGTCTGGCATATAAAGGGTTAACATGGGACTGAGTACAGTACCGCCCACACAATGACGTATAAGAACACAACATAGAAACTAGATGCAGGAAGAGGCCATTTGGCCCCTTGAGCCTATTCCGCCATTCATTTTCATCATGGCTGATCATCAAATTCAATATTCTGATCCCCCCCTTCCCCCCCATATCCCTTGATCCCTTTAGCCTCATAGAATCCTACAGTGCAGACGGAAGCCATTTGGCCCATCGCGTCTGCACCGACCAAAATCCCTCCCAGGTCCTATCCCCATACATTTACCCTCGCGAGTCCCCTTGACACTAAGGCACAATTTAGCATGGCCAATCCACCTAACTGCACACCTATCTCAGATTGGGTCACTGACCGTGCGGGGTCTGCACATTCTCCCCGTGTCCACGTGGGTTTCCTCCAGGTGCCCTGATTTCCTCCCACAGTCCAAAGATGTGCAGATTAGGTGGATTGGCCATGCTAAAATGTCCCTTAGTGTCAGGGGGACTAGTTAGGGTAAATACATGGGGTTATGGGGATAGGGAGGGCCTGGGTGGGATTGTGGTCGGTGCAGACTCGATGGGCCGAATGGCCTCCTTCTGCACTGTCGGATTCTATGATTTTATCTTTGGACTGTGAGAGGAAACTGGAGCACCCGGGGGAAACCCAGGCAGACATGGGGAGAACATGCAAACTCCACACAGACAGTGACCCAAGCCAGGAATTGAACCCAGGTCCCTGGTGCTGTGAGGCATCAGTGTTAACCACTGTGCTACCGTGCTGCCCAAAAGCGAAAACCAACTTCTTCTTGAAATCACACAACATTTTGGCATCAATTACATTCTGTGGGAGTGAATTCCACACATTCGTCACCTTCTGGGTGAAGAAATTTCTCCTCACCTCAGTCCAAAAAGGTTTACCCCTTATCCTCAAACTATGACCCCCTAGTTCTGGACTCCCCCCACCATCGGCAACATTCTTTCTGAACCTACCCCTGTCCAACTGAAGTCTTGCTTCGATTGTATGGAAGCAGAGTTAGACTGTACCTGGAGTACTGTGTATAGTTTTGGTCCCCTTATCTCTGAAAGGACATTATTGCCGCAGAGGGAGTGCAACGAAGGTTCACCAGACTTGTTCCGGGTTTGGGCGAGACTGTGTTATGAGGAGAGACTGGGCAAACTGAGTCCGTATTCCATAGACTTTCGATTAATGAGAGGTGATCTCATTGAAATCAACAAAATACTTCAAGGATTGGAGTGGGTGGAGATGTTTCCCTTGATTGGGGAGTCGAGAACCACGAGAGCACAATTTCAAAATAATGGGGAAACCATGAATCACCAAGATGAGGAGAAATGTCTTGACACATAGGGTGGTGAATCCTTGGAATTCTCTTTCCCAGAGAGCTGTGGAAGCTCAGACATTGAGTATGTTTAAGGTAGAGATGGATAGATTTCTGATGCGCAATAACATAAAGGGTTAAGGAGATACTAGGTATAAAAGACATTGAAGTGTCCAATCATATTGACTGGCGGAGCAGGCTCGATGGCCCAAATGGCCTACTCCAGTTCCTATGAATGGGATTTGCTGCCAGTTGGGCCATGGGACAGCAGAGCTTTGTATGACCTCAGGGCAAGAATGCTGGAGACGATCCGAGACTGCGTTGGAATTGTCAAGTCTGGAAGTAATAATGGCTTGGGCGAGGGTTAGGTTAGGGAACAGGGCTGGGGAGGGGGAAGTGTAAAGTAGCTTCAGTGTTCCTGATATTGCAAAGACAACAAAAAAAAGGACAGCACAGGAACAGGCCCTTCAATCTTGCAAGCCTGTGCTGATCATAATGCCCTAACTAGACTAAAAGCAACCTTCTGCCCTTACTCGGTCCATATCTCTCTATTCACTCCATATTCATGTACCCATCCAGATGCCTCTTAAATGTTGCTAATGTGTCTGCTTCCACCACCTCCTCTGGCAGCGCGTTCCAGGCACCCACCACTCTCTGCATGAAAAACCTCCCCCCGCACATCTCCCTTAAACTTCCCCCCTCTCACCTTGAACCTGTGCCCCCTTGTAATTGACACTTCCACCCTGGGAAAAAGCCTCTGACTAGCCACCCTGTCTATGCCTCTCATCATTTTGTGGACCTCTACCGGGTCTCCCCTCAGCCTCCGCCTTTCCAGTGAAAACAATCTGAGTTTATTCAACCTCTCCTCATAGCCAACACCCTCGAGACAAGGCAACATCCTGGTGAACCTTTTTTGCACTTTGAACTGGAGGAAACTTCTGTTCATCCAGTACTGGGGATGTGGCAGACATTCAGATGATTTAGACACAGCAGAGGCACTGAGAGAGGTGCTGGCAAGTTAAACTTTAACTCAATATCCAAAGAACAGTCTCAACACCTTCCCAAGGACAATGAGGAATGGGCAAACCTTGAACCTGAGGCCCAGAAGTCTCAAGAGTGTTGAGCCTGCTCTGTCAATGGAAATGGTGTTCACAATAAGGGGCACACCAACCAAACACGGGTTATTCAATGCTGGTTGATGGTGAACTGAATTGTTAACATGAGCATTTGCCTCATTGCTTTGGAATTAAGACAAAGCTGTTTGCTTTGAGCAGCTCTGTGACGGTGCCGGATAATGGAGAACTCACCAAAGCAGCAGATCTCCGTGAGCACTCTCCCTATCTCTGTAACCTCCTCCGCACCCACAATCATCCATTTCTCTGTAATCTCCTCCAGCCCCTACACCCCTCCCTATCTCTGTAACCTCCTCCAGCACCTGCACCCCTCCCTATCTCTGTAACCTCCTCCAGTCCCACATCCCTCCCTATCTTTGTGACCTCCTCCAGTCCCCTTATCCTCCTCCCTATCTCTGCAACTTTCACCAGCCCCCACAACCCTATCACTGTAACCTCCTGCTGCCCCCAAACCCCACCCTCTCTCTGTAACCTCCTCCACACCCACAACCATCCCTATCTCTGTAAGCTCCTCAACCCCTACACCCCTCACTATCTCTGTCACTTCCTCAATGCCTACACCCCTCCCTATCTCTGTAACTTCCTGCAGTCCCTACACCCCTCACTATCTCTGTACCCTCCTCCAGCCCCACACCCCTCCCTATCTCTGTAACCTCCTCCAGCCCCTACCATCCTATCTCTGTACCCTCCTCCAGCCCCTACACCCCTCCATATCTCTGTAATCTCCTTTAACCCTCCCTATTTCTGTAACCTCCTGCAGTCCCTGCACTCCTCCCAATCTCTATAATCTCCTCCAGCCCCTCCATCCCTCCCTATCTCTGTAACCTCCTCCAGCCCCTCCATCCCTCCCTATCTCTGTAACCTCCTCCAGCCCCTCCATCCCTTCCTATCTCTGTAACCTCCTCCAGCCCCTACAACCCTCCCTATCTCTGTAACCTCCTCTAGCCCCTCCATCCCCCCCTATCTCTGTAACCTCCTCCAGCCCCTACACCCCTCCCTATCTCTGTAACCTCCTCCAGCCCCTACAACCCTCCCTATCTCTGTAACCTCCTCCAGCCCCTCCATCCCTCCCTATCTCTGTAACCTCCTCCAATCCCTTCACCCCTCCCTATCTCTGTAACCTCCTCCAATCCCTTCACCCCTCCCTATCTCTGTAACCTCCTCCAGCCCCTCCATCCCTCGCTATCTCTGTAACCTCCTCCAATCCCTTCACCCCTCCCTATCTCTGTAACCTCCTCCAATCCCTTCACCCCTCCCTATCTCTGTAACCGCCTCCAATCCCTTCACCCCTCCCTATCTCTGTAACCTCCTCCAGCCCCTACAACCCTCCCTATCTCTGTAACCTCCTCCAGCCCCTCCATCCCTCCCTATCTCTGTAACCTCCTCCAATCCCTACACCCCTCCCTACCTCTGTAACCTCCTCCAGTCCCTACAACCTCCCCTATCTCTGTAACCTCTTATAACACTCCGGGATCTCTGCGATCCTGGGTTAATCATTCCTCTCGAGATGCCTTACCATGGGATAAATGATGTCATCAGTGGGTGGGAAGAGTAGCGACACCATGTACAACGCGATGCCGCTTCCTGTGATGAAGGTATTCAGTCCGTTCACCATGACAGTCACCCGCAGCTGAGAGGGTCAAACGCAGGGTGAATTGGTGACAACGCCAAGAGAGAACAACCAAAAGGATTTGACAAGTGAACAAGAAATGAAGGAATGGTAATGTGTCATCTGAGTTCTCCCTCGCTATGACTGGCACCAAGTCCTGTTCACTCAGCCCCTCACCCTGTGCTCGCCAACCCACAATCCACCTCATTTCAGCAAGATCTGAATATTCACATCACCACCTCATCTTCACATCCTTCCAAACTACTCAATTCATCTGTAACCTCCTCCAGCCCCTACTCCCTCTCCCTCCACTGTAACCTCCTCCAGCTCCTACTCCCTCTCCCTCCACTGTAACCTCCTCCAGCCCCTACTCCCTCTCCCTCCACTGTAACCTCCTCCAGCCCCTACTCCCTCTCCCTACCACTGTAACCTCCTCCAGCCCCTACTCCCTCTCCCTCCACTGTAACCTCCTCCAGCCTCTAAAACCATCCCTATCTCTGTAGCCTCATCCAGCCCCTACACCCCTCCCTATCTCTGTAACCTCATCCAACCACTACACCCTTCCCAATCACTGTAACCTCCTCCAGCCTCTAAGACCATCCCTATCACTGTATCCTCCTCCAGCCCCTATCCCCTCCCTATCTCTGTAACCTCCACCAGCCCCTAGACCCCTCCCCATCACTGTAACCTCCTCCAGCCCCTACAACCCTCCCTATCACTGTAACCTCCTCCAGCCCCATCCCCTCCCTATCTCTGTAACCTCCACCAGCCCCTACACCCCTCTCTATCACTGTAACCTCCTCCAGCCCCTACACCTGTCCCAATTACAGTAACCTCCTCCAGCCTCTACAACCCTCCCTATCACTGTAACCTCCTCCAGCCCCTACTCCCTCCCCATCTCTGCAACCTCCTCCAGCCTTTACACCCCTCCTTATCTCTGTAACTTCCTCCAGCCCCTACACTCCTCCCTATCACTGTAACCTCCTCCAGCCTCTACACCCCTCCCTATCTCTGTAACTTCCTCCGGCCCTTACAACCCCTCCCTATCACTGTAACCTTCTTCAGCCCCTACACCCCCTCCCTATCTCTGTAACCCCCTCCAGCCCCTACACCCCCTCCCTATCACTGTAACCTCCTCCAGCCTCTACACGTCTCCCTGTCTCTGTAACCTACTCCAGCCTAACGCCCTGACAGTGCAGCACTCCCTCAGCACTGACCCTCTGACAGTGCGACACTCCCTCAGTACTGACCCTCTGACAGTGCGACACTCCCTCAGTACTGACCCTCTGACAGTGCGGCAGTCCCTCAGTGCTGACTCTCTGACAGTGTGACACTCCCTCAGTACTGACCCTCTGACAGTGCGGCACTCACTCAGCACTGACCCTCTGACAGTGCGGCACTCCCTCAGTGCTCACCCTCTGACAGTGCGGCAATCCCTCAGCACTGAGCCTCTGACAGTGCGGCACTCTCTCAGCACTGACCCTCTGACAGTGCGGCACTCCCTCAGCACTGACCCTCTGACAGTGCGGCACTCCCTCAGCACTGAGCCTCTGACAGTGCGGCACTCTCTCAGCACTGACCCTCTGACAGTGCGGCACTCTCTCAGCACTGACCCTCTGACAGTGCGGCACTCCCTCAGCACTGACCCTCTGACAGTGCGGCACTCTCTCAGCACTGACCCTCTGACAGTGCGGCACTCCCTCAGCACTGACCCTCTGACAGTGCGGCACTCCCTCAGCACTGACCCTCTGACAGTGCGGCACTCCCTCAGTATTGACCCTCTAAATGGCACAGTACTGTTCTGCGGAACCCTATGCCGAGAAAATGACCACCCAGTCCTGTATCTCCAGCAGAAGGCAAGGAGACGCAGATGCCTCCATTTTAATAGCGTAATTGGTTGGGGAGTGAAGTTGAAAAGATGTCTTTCTGATCAGCGGTGAAGATATATGCAGTGATTGTGAGCTTCCTCATACTTACTAGGTTTCTGTTAGGTGTGTTGTCAAGCAGCACATTCATTACTCCTGTTAAGAAGCACTGCCAAACCACCAAAGAAGAAATATCATTAGGAAAAAGCAAGGATCACACCCACAGCTGATGAAATTAAGTCAGAAAGAAATAATTGCATGTATAACATATGCCCGTTTTTTTTCCAATGTGCCTCAGGGGAATGATTATCAAACGTTACTGATACCCAAGGCACATAGCAGAGACTCAAAGCTCGTCAAATGAAGGTTTTAAGGAAAGTCTTAAAAGAGGAGAGAAAGAGAGACAGAGAGAGACAGAGAGATGGAGCGGTTTGGGAAGGGAATTCCAGAAAGTAGGCCCCCAGGCAGCTGAAGGCACGGCCGCCAATGGCGGAGCGATTAAAATCGGGGAAAGGTCAAGAGGCCAGAACTGGGGGAGCGCAGAGATCTTGGAGATGGAGGTGATTACAGAGATAGGGAGGGGTGTAGGAGCTGGAGGAGGTCACAGAGATAGGGAGGGGTGTAGGGGCTGGAGGAGGTTACAGAGATAGGGAGGGGTGTAGGGGCTGGAGGAGGTCACAGAGATAGGGAGGGGTGTAGGGGCTGGAGGAGGTTATAGAGATAGGGAGGGGTAGGGGCTGGAGGAGGTTACAGAGATAGGGAGGGGTGTAGGGGCTACAGGCGGTCACAGAGATAGGGAGGGGTATAGGGGCTGTAGGAGGTTACAGAGATAGGGAGGGGTGTAGGGGCTGGAGGAGGTTACAGAGGTAGGGAAAGTTGTAGGGGCTGGGTAAGGTAACAGAGACAGGGAGGATTATCGGAGCTGGAGGAGGTTACAGAGATAGGAAGGGGTGTAGAGGCTGCAGAATGTCACAGAGTTAGGAAGGGGTGTAGGGCAGGAGGAGGTTACAGAGATAGGGAGGCTTGTAGGAGGAGGTTACAGGGGTAGGGAGGAGTGTAGGGGCTGGAGGAGGTTATAGAGATAGGGAGGGCTGTAGAGGCTGGAGGAGGTTATTGAGATAGGGGGGATGTAGGAGCTGGAGGAGGTTACAGGGGTAGAGAGGGGGGCAGGGTGAAGGCTGTGACGAGGGTGGTGCAGCTGGTTCGGGGACCTGTAGGCTGCAGAGTAGTCAAAAAAAAACAGGAAGGCGTTCCATATCTCCGCGCGATGGGGACAGACCATTGCTCCTGTCCACCACATCACTCCGAGTGAGCCCGCCATGGAGAAGATGGAGGAATACATCAGCGGGATGCCAAACGTCGCCTGAACCATTCCGCAGACGATCTGCGTCAGCTGTAAGGAGGGCAGATGAGAGGGTCACTTGGGTGTGCAACAATTAACACCATTTAAGAGCAACATTTAACATCACAAAAAGCACCCCGAGCTGTTTCGAGGGAGCAAATATCAATCCAAGGGTTGACCACGAGACAGTATCGGAGATCCTAAAACATAGAACAGCGAATAGTACAGCACAGGAACAGGCCTTTCAGCTCACAATGTTGTGCCCAACATGACGCCAAATTAAACTAATTCCTTCTGCCTGCCCTTGGTCCATATCCCTCGAGTCCTTGCATATTTATGTACTAATCAAAAAGTCCTTAAGCGTATCTTCCTCCACCACCACCCCTTGCAGCACATTCCAGACAGGTGAACAATAGCTCGGTCAGAGAGAGGTCGGTTTTGAGAGGTGGTCTTAAATGAGGAGGGGGTGTTTGGGGGAAGGGAAGATAGGGGGATGGGAGAGAGGAGGAGTGAAGGAGTTCAGGGACAGGCAGCTGAAAGCACGGCGGCAGATAGTGGAGTGATTGAAATTCAGGGTGTGCGAGAGACTAGAATTGGAGAGACAGCAGGGGGCTGCAAATGATGGCAGATGTTGAGTCCTGACTCTCCACGGTGCGACGCACCTCAGTGCTGACTCTCCAAGAGTACAGCACTCCTTCAGCACTCACCCTCTGACACGCGGCACTCCCTCAGCACTGACCCTCTGACAGTGCGGCACTCCCTCAGCACTCACCCTCTGACACGCGGCACTCCCTCAGCACTGACCCTCTGACAGTGCGGCACTCCCTCAGCACTCACCCTCTGACACGCGGCACTCCCTCAGCACTGACCCTCTGACAGTGCGGCACTCCCTCAGCACTCACCCTCTGACAGTGCGGCACTCCCTCAGCACTCACCCTCTGACACGCGGCACTCCCTCAGCACTGACCCTCTGACAGTGCGGCACTCCCTCAGCACTGACCCTCTGACAGTGCGGCACTCCCTCAGCACTGACCCTCTGACACGCAGCACTCCCTCAGCACTGACTCTCTGACAGTGCGGCACTCCCTCAGCACTGACCCTCTGACAGTGCGGCACTCCCTCAGCACTGACTCTCTGACAGTGCGGTACTCCCTCAGCACTGACCCTCTGACAGTGCGGCACTCCCACAGCACTGACCCTCTGACAGTGCGGCTCCCTCAGCACTGACCCTCTGACAGTGCAGCACTCCCTCAGTACTGACCCTCTGACAGTCCGGTGCTCCCCCAGTACTGACCCTCTGACAGTGCAGCACTCCCTCAGCACTGACCCTCTGACACGCGGCACTCCCTCAGCACTGACCCTCTGACAGTGCGGCACTCCCTCAGCACTCACCCTCTACACGCGGCATCCCTCAGCACTGACCCTCTGACACGCGGCACTCCCTCAGCACTGACCCTCTGACAGTGCGGCACTCCCTCAGCACTGACCCCCTGACAGTGCGGTGCTCCCTCAGTACTGACTCTCTGACAGTCTGGCGCTCCCCCAGTACTGACCCTCTGACAGTGCGGCACTCCCTCAGCACTGGCCCTCTGACAGTGCGGCACTCCCTCAGCACTGACCCTCTGACAGTGCAGCACCCCCTCAGCACTGACCCTCTGACAGTGCAGCTCGATCAACCTGGCTGGTTTTGCCTATCTGGTAATGGGTGAATGGGAGGACTCGAGCCAATAGAGCATCAGTGCCAAGCTTGGCACAACTGCAGATAGCTGACTGGGACAGGCCACACAGATTCCACCCCCCACCCTCACTCCCCAACTAATGCGAAGAAAGATCTGGTTGCCAGGAGATGGAGGGCATTCTGTGTGTTTCAGAGTCACTGGCATTCACCACCCACGGGCGCAGTTGGAGGTGACCTGAAGCCCAATCATCTGATATGACGGTGTCACGGTGCGCCAGAGAGAGGCGGGGTTCCCTGCAGGGCGGGATCACAGACATGCCAAAATGGCTGGATCACTGCCTGTCTACCCCAGGCCACAGTACATTGGCATCTCCTTCAGTCCCTTCTACCTTGCTCTTCCTACAGTCCCTGCACCCCCACAGCCCCGTGCCTGAGCCTCCCCCTCCCACAAGTCCCTACTACCTCACAAATCCCCCTTTCATCCCGCACTTAGATGGGAAAAGTGAAAAATCGGAATGGCTGCCTGCCAGGGTTATAGAATCATTGAATTCTACAGTGCAGAAGGAGGCCATTCGGCCCATCAAGTCTGCACCGATCACAATCCCACCCAGGCACTATCCCCATAACCCCATGTATTTACCCTAGCTAATCCCCCTGACACTAAGGGGCAATTTAGCATGGCCAATCCACCTAACCTACACATTTTTGGACTGTGGGAGGAAACCGGAGCACCCGGAGGAAACCCGCGCAGACACGGGGAGAATGAGCAAACTCCACACAGACAGTGACCCAAGACGGGATTCGAACCCGGGACCTTGGCACTGTAAGTCAGCAGTGCTAACCACTGTGTCACCGTGCAACCTTCCCCGTGCGATGGCTGTGAAATCACAGGAACAACGTAAAATAGCCCTCAATTCCTGCAAGATTAAAACTCCTGCCACACTGCCCCATCTGACACTTCCAGATCGGGAACAGTGCAGGGAAAGCAACACAAATTTGCAGTGTATACAGAAACATTTTGGAGGATCAAATTTAGGTGTGAATTATGCTGTAAATGGCAGACCCCTTAGGAAGATTAACGTACAGAGGGATCTGGGCATACAGGTCCACAGTTCCCTAAAAGTGACAACACAGGTGGCCAAGGTGTTCAAGAAGGCATGTGGCATGCTTGCCTTCAGCGGCCGGGGCTTTGAGTACAAAAGTTGGGAAATCATGTTGCAGTTATATAAAATCTTGGTTAGGCTGCATAAAGGTAATATAAAGGTAAGGAAGTATTGTTGCAACTATACAAGGCATTGGTGAGGCCACACCTGGAGCATTGTGCACAGTTTTGATCCCCATATTCGAGAAAAGATGTAGTGGCATTGGAGGCAGTTCAGAGGAGGTTCACGAGATTGATTCCAGAGATGAGGGGTTTGTCGTGTGAAGAGAGATTGAACAGTTCAGGCCGATACGCTCAGGAATTTCGAAGAACGAGGGGAGATCAAATTGAGGTATACAAGATGATAAAAGGTACGGATAAAGTAGACGTGGAGCGGATGCTTCCTCTTGTGGGGCATTCTAGGACGAGAGGTCATAGTCTTAGGATAAGGGGTCGCAAATTTAAAACAGAGTTGAAGGGAAACTACTTCTCCCAAAGGGTTGTGAATCTGTGGAATTCGCTGCCCCAAAGATGCTGGGACAGTGAATAAATTTGAGGAGTTGATTTTTAATTGGTAATGGGCTGAAGGGTTATGGGAAGAAGGCAGGAAAATGGGGATGAGGAGCATATCAGCCATGATCAAATGGCGGAGTGGACCTGATGGGCTGAATGGCCTAATTCTGCTAGTATATCTTACGAACTTAGGAACTTATTTGGAGTATTACGTGCAGTTCTGGTCACCACACGACCAGAAGAATGTGGAAGCTTTGGAGAGAGTGCAAAGAAGGTTCACCAGGCTATTGCCTGGTCTCGAGGGCGTTGGCTATGAGAGGTTGAATAAACTTGGATTGTTTTCACCAGAAAGACAGAGGCTGAGGGGAGACCTGATAGAGGTCTACAAAATTAGGAAAGGCATAGACAAAGGGGATATATTCAGAGGCTTTTTCCCCGGGGGGGGGGGGGGGGGGGGGGGAGTGTCAATTGCAAGAGGGCACAGGTTCAAGGTGAGAGGGGGAAAGTTTAAGGGAGATGTGCGGGGAGGTTTTTCATGCAGAGAGTGGTGGGTGCCTGGAATGTGCTGCCAGAGGAGGTGGTGGAAGCAGACACATAAGCAACATTTAAGATGGCACATGAATAGGGAGGGAATAGAGGCATACGGATTGAGGAAGGGCAGATGCTATTTTCTTTTGTTTAATTAAGGCATCGTGACTGGCACGGGCTTGGAGGGCTGAAGGGCCTGTTCCAGCGCTGAACTTTTCATTGTTCTTTGTAAAGTTCCCTCTCTGCTGTCCCATCAAACACTCCCAGAACCGATACAGCACATGGTTAGATACAGAATCAAGCCCATTCCGTTCTGTTATATTAAACCAACCAATTCAACTGCAACACAGATTAGCTGTAGGCCCAAGAATATGTCATGCTGTTTTGGGTTGGTCATGTGAACATTTCTACTTCCTGTTCCCGGGTAACAGGCTGGAAAAGGGGCTGAATGGCCTCCTCCTGTTCCTGTGTAACAGGCTGGAGAAGGGGCTGAATGGGGCCTCCTCCTGTTCCTGTGTAACAGGCTGGAGAAGGGACTGAATGGGGCCTCCTCCTGTTCCTGTGTAGCAGGCTGGAGAAGGGGCTGAATGGCCTCCTGTTCCTGTGTAACAGGGTAGAGAAGGGGCTGAATGGGGCCTCCTCCTATTCCTGTGTAACAGGCTGGAGAAGCGGCTGAATGGCCTCCTCCTGTTCCTGTGTAACACGCTGGAGAAGGGGCTGAATGGGGCCTCCTCCTGTTCCTGTGTAACAGGCTGGAGAAGGGGCTGAATGGGGCCTCCTCCTGTTCCTGTGTAACAGGCTGGAGAAGGGGCTGAATGGGGCCTCCTCCTGTTCCTGTGTAACAGGCTGGAGAAGGGGCTGAATGGGGCGTCCTCTTGGTCCTGTGTAACAGGCTAGAGAAGGGACGGAATGGTCCCCTCCAGTTACTTTGTAACAGGCCGGAGAAGGAGCTGAATGGGGCTCCTCCTGTTCCTGTGTAACAGGCTGGAGAAGGGGCTGAATGGGGCCTCCTCCAGTTCCCGTATAACAGGCTGGAGAAAGGGCTGAATGGCCTCCTCCTGTTACTGTGTTACAGTAACAGGAGCCTTCAACATGTCATCGATGAAGACGAACATCTTACGAAGGCCATCCCTACTTCTTGCCTTCAAACAACCGCACAACCTCAAACAGACCATTGTCCGCAGCAAACTACCCAGCCTTCAGGAGAACAGTGACCACGACACCTCACAACCCTGCCACAGCACCCTCTGCAAGACGTGCCGGATCATCGACATGGATACCATCATCTCACTTGAGAACACCATCCACCAGGTACACGGTACATACTCTTGCAACTCGGCCAACATTGTCTACCTGATACGCGGCAGGAAAGGATGTCCCGAGGCATGGTACATTGGGGAGACCATGCAGACGCTACGACAATGAATGAATGAACACCGTTCAACAATCACCAGGCAGGAGTGTTCTCTTCCTGTGGGGGAGCACTTGAGCAGTCACGGGCATTCAGCCTCTGATCTTCGGGTAAGCGTTCTCCAAGGCGGCCTTCACGACACATGACAGCGCAGAGTCGCTGAGCAGAAACTGATAGCCAAGTTCCGCACACACGCGGATGGCCTCAACCGGGATATTGGGTTTATGTCACACTATCTGTAACCCCCACGACTTGCCTGGGCTTGCAAAATCTCACAAACTGTCCTGGCTGGAGACAATACACATCTCTTTAACCTGTGCTTAACCTTCTCTCCACTCACATTGTCTGTACCTTTAAGACTTGATTACCTGTAAAGACTCGCATTCCACCCATTATCTTGTAAATTGAGTTTGTGTCTTTATATGCCCTGTTTGTGAACACGAGTCCTTACTCACCTGAAGAAGGGGCTTGGGGCTCCGAAAGCTAGTGCTGCCAAATAAACCTGTTGGACTTTAACCTGGTGTTGTGAGACTTCTTACTGTGTTACAGGCCACAGAAGGGGCTGAATGGCCTCCTCCTGTTCCTGTGTAACAGGCCGGAGAAGGGGCTGAATGGGGCCTCCTCCTGTTCCTGTATAACAGGCTGGAGAAGGGCCTGAATGGCCCCCTGCTGTTCCTGTGTAACAGGCTGGAGAAGGGGCTGAATGGCCTCCTCCTGTTCCTGTGTAACAGGCTGGAGAAGGGGCTGAATGGGCTCCTCCTGTTCCTGTGTAATGGGCTGGAGAAGGGGCTGAATGGCCTCCTCCTGTTCCTGTGTAACAGGCTGGAGAAGGGGCTGAATGGGCTCCTCCTGTGCCTGTGTAATGGGCTGGAGAAGGGGCTGAATGGCCTCCTCCTGTTCCTGTGTAACAGGCTGGAGAAGGGGCTGAATGGGCTCCTCCTGTTACTACCGCACATAATTGACTGTCTATGAAATATTCCCCATTGTTTAAGATGGCAGCTTCACCTGAAGGCACAGGATGTCATTGCTCGTGGCTCCCTCCTCGTCAGTGGAGGGTCAAATTCCCCCTATGTATGCAATAAGGTTGACTGGATAACCAGAGAAAGCTGAGGGCAAGCCTATCTCCCTCTCTCTCTGTATACACGTTTAAATGCCTGAAAATGTGACAGACTCCTCTCAAGAAATAAGTGTATAAATTCTTACACCAAGAGATTTCAATTCCTTAATTATGAATGTCTCGAATGAATTCTCCACGACAAAGATGAGGGGCTTCCTCTGATCAATCTGTGAAGCAGTCCTCTCTTTAGATCCTGATGGTTCCATCTGCTGTGACGACAAATAAGCAATCATATCGTTCAAATTAATCCCAGTGCGAGAACAATCCAGGCAGACAGCAGTCAGAAAGTATCTGGCTGAGCAACAGTGAGAAAGAGGGAGCAAGAGAGAAAGGGGGAAGAGAGAGGGGGAAGGAGAGACAGAGAGAGCAAGAGAGAGAGAGACCGGCAAAGAGAGACAGAACGGGAGAGAGGAAGAAAGAGAGAGAGAGAGAGGAGGAGATATAGACAAAGAGAGAGAAGGAGAGAGAGAGAGAAGCGAGAGGAGGAGATGAGGAAGAGATTGAAAAAGAGAGACAAAGACACAGAGAGGGGTGGGAGGGAGAGACAGAGGGGCAGAGAGAGACAGAGGGGGATAGAGAGAGAAGGGGAGAGAGAGACAGAGAGAGAGAAACAGATAGAGAGGCCGAACGAAAGAGAGAGGGAGACAGACAGAAAGACAGAGAGGAGTAGAGAGGGAGATAGAGAAAGAACAGAGGCTGAGAAAGAGAGAGACAAAGGGGAAGAGAGGCAGAAAGAGACAGAGGGAGGAAGATAGAGACAGAGGTTGAAAGGGAAAGAACAGAGGAGACAAAGAAAAGTAATTTCATAGTAACTTCGAATAAATAAACTTTTACTTTACAAAAAGAGGGAACAAAATACAGAAAGAAAGATGAGTGTTTTGACACCAACGTGTGATATCACCAAGTCTTTACAGACAACGGAATAAGTGTGGACATTTTTGTATTTCAGAAACTGCAGATGCCAATTGACACACAGAAGCTCCCCGAGTATCAATGTGATAATAACCAAGATTATCTGCCATTGCACTGAAATTGGTTGAGAATAAAATCAGGGAAGCCGACAGAACTCCCCCCGGTTATTTTCCAGTTGTGTCACTGGATCTATTTGCAGAAAGGGCCTTGGTGTAACGCCTCATCCAAAACAGAGCACCTCTGACAGTGCGGCACTCCCTCAGTACAGACCCTCTGACAGTGCAGCACTCCCTCAGTACTGACCCTCTGACAGTGCGGCACTCCCTCAGCACTGACCCTCTGACAGTGCGGCACTCCCTCAGTACTGACCCTCTGACAGTGCAGCACTCCCTCAGAACTGACCCTCTGACAGTGCGGCACTCCCTCAGCACTGACCCTCTGACAGTGCGGCACTCCCTCAGTACTGACCCTCTGACAGTGCGGCACTCCCTCAGTACTGACCCTCTGACAGTGCGGCACTCCCTCAATACTGACCCTCTGACAGTGCGGCACTCCCTCAGTACTGACCCTCTGACAGTGCAGCACTCCCTCAGTACTGACCCTCTGACAGTGCGGCACTCCCTCAGTACTGACCCTCTGACAGTGCGGCACTCCCTCAGTACTGACCCTCTGACAGTGCAGCACTCCCTCAGTACTGACCCTCTGACAGTGCGGCACCCCCTCAGTACTGACCCTCTGACAGTGCGGCACTCCCTCAGTACTGACCCTCTGACAGTGCGGCACTCCCTCAGTACTGACCCTCTGACAGTGCGGCACTCCCTCAATACTGACCCTCTGACAGTGCAGCACTCCCTCAGTACTGACCCTCTGACAGTGCAGCACTCCCTTAGTACTGACGCTCTGACAGTGTGGAACTCCCTCAGTACTGACGCTCTGACAGTGCGGCACTCCCTCAGTCGTGATCCGCCAACAGTGCAACACACGCCCTCTGCATTCGGGGATTTGGGCATGGATTATGCGGCTGAAGTCTTTGAATTGAGGGGCTGGCGATTGTATTTGAACCCACAAACCTCATGACCTGACACAGTGAGTGTGTGCTAACATCCAAATTCTAGATATCTGAGACTGGCTCACCTCTCAATTTTTGTCCCATACTAACCGCGACAAACATTTTCCACTCCAAATGCAAGTTTCATTTCAGTACCGAGTACTCAAAAGTATTCGATTAACAAGATATGTTTGGCCAGTCACTGAATAACAGATTCATCCTGCTACCAAACTAAATGCCATAATTCGATCTCCGAAACCAGTCTTCCCACCAATCTACTCTTCCCTCCTTTTCCCTTGTCCTTCCTCCGTTCCTTCCATCCTTCCCCGAGATCCTTCAGTCCTCAGTTCCTTCCTTCCCCCGTTCTCTCCTCCAGATCTTTCTATTCTTGGGCGACCTCTTCCCTCTATTTTATTTTCTCCTTCCCAGCCTTTCCCTGATCCTCACTTTATTTTTCACAAATTCACAGTCCTTCCTTTCCTTTATCGGGACCTTTCGTCCCGCCAACCAGCCCAGAAGATGTTGGCTTTGTCAGGCTCGCTTATGGGGGCAGCAAAAATGGTTGCACGGAATTGGGACTGACGGACAACAGCCCTTGATGTTATTCTTTGGCCGAGGTTCGTCCATTGGGCTCGGTTATTTGGGATGGTGAGTGAGATGTCACACTTTGACATGTTGACCTCAGGTTAAGAGTGCAGTCCATAGTTGGAGGCTTAGCTCATGCTGTCAAAATGGCTGCCAAATAAACTTGGGATGACTGAAAATGATCCTTGATATTATCCGTGGCCAAAGACTTTCTCGTTGGCATGGGGGCGTTGGCGGTTGTGAGGGGTGAATTGATACACCTGTTCACCCATGACTGGGGGGGGATGGTTAATTCTCACTTGGCTACACTGGAGAGAGAAGGAGCGCTTGGACAGAGAGGGGTGTGGGGGTTAAAATGGTTGTCAAGGATTTGGGGGAGGGAGGTGGGGTTGGTCATTCTTTTTTGGCCACAACCAGGGAGGAAGATTGCTCAGGACGGTCAAAACATCTGCCCATGTGGGGCGGTTGACCAGAAAACAACCATGAGCTGTTATTTGGGGTGGTGAGCGAGACGTCACACGTTGACCTCCATGACCCAAGGCGAGACCACTGACCTCAGTGGTTGTGGGGTGTGTAGTGAGGGGTGAGCTGCCACGCTTTGACCACTGGGGAGGAAGAACGCTCTTACCCACTTGGCCACAGTGTCAGGTCGGGGCAGCCAAAATGGCTGCCAAAGTGGCGGCTCACTCAAAGAAACAACCCTCGGCGTCATCTTTGACTCAAGAGGGGTGGGATCAAGAGAGTGTGAGCTATCACACTTTGACCTGTTCTTGTTGACCACAAACCATCCACATTCCGGAGTGGAGGGGGGGGGGTCATTCCCATTTGGCTGTCGTGGGGGGGGGAGGGGTCAGAGGTCAAGCTACTCCCATTACCTGCCTCTCCCCACCCCTCGCCACAAAACGCCGCCGTGCGCTTGCGCAATCTGGCCGGGGCAGTGGGCGGTGCCAGAACGACGGTTGCAGCACGTGGTCCGCGCGCTCCCCATTCTAATTTCAAAGCGGCCGCCCCGCGCCTGCCGAACGGGAGCCGTCGACGCCGCGCCTGCGCAGAACCAGGCTGGCGCGTGCCGGAGGGAGTTGGCGCCTGCGCACAAGCAAAGAGAGCGGGTGGAAGAGGGGGAGGGGAGAACCGGATCCTATCAAAATGGCGGTGGGGAGGGTTATTTGGTGGTGGCTTAGCAGCCTAATTGACCCACTCAGCAGCATGAGACCTACAAGCTGACCCTCAACACTAACACCTTAACAACACCTGCTTTGTTGTTGACCTTAATCATTAAGCACAATCACTTCACCCTGAGGAATGAACTCTGACCCACCAAGCCAACCGACATTGACATTACTGTTTCTCCATTCCAATCACCTTGCAGAACTGCACGTAGTTGCCGACCCCCTGAATGATAACTCTGGCCGTCGTGTCTTAAAAGTGTGTCTTTGCGCCAATTCTCAGCTCTTGACCTTTGACCCTAACTGTTCGCCTTCTCCACTGACCTTAAACAGCCCCCACCATTATCCTGAACCCCCACATGTTGTCATCGCTAAACCATGTCAGTGACTACTACCCAGTCTTTCCTAATCCCGATCGCAGACATCTCTCTCTTTCCCTAGTTGCCCATGGATCAAATCCCAGACACCGACACCCCTCTCCTCAATCCCTGGATCAAAGCCAGGACACAGATGCCCCTCTCCTCAATCTCACACACAGACGTCCCTCTCCTGAATCCTACACGGATTAACTCCCGGACACAGACATTCCTCTCCTCAATCCCACATGGATCAACTCCCAGACACAGACGTCCCTCTCCTCAATCCCACACGGATCAAATCCCGGACACAAACGTCCCTCCACTTAATCCCTCACGGATCAAATCCTGTATACAGGATTCTCCTCAATTCCACATGGATTCATTCGGACACAGACATTTCTCTGCCAAATCCTCGACAGATCAAAGACTATTTCCTCGGGTGGATGGAGCTATTACAAGGGGGCATAACTATAGGGTTCATGGTGAGAGATATAGGAAGGATATCAGAGGTATGTTCTTTACGCAGAGAGTGGTTGGGGTGTGGAATGGACTGCCTGCAGTGATAGTGCAGTCAGACACTTTAGGAACATTTAAGCGGTTATTGGATAGGCACATGGAGCACACCAGGATGATAGGGAGTGGGATAGCTTGATCTTGGTTTCAGATAAAGCTCGGCACAACATCGTGGGCCGAAGGGCCTGTTCTGTGCTGTACTGTTCTATGTTCTATGTAGATCAAAGCCGAGACATGGGCATCTTTCCAATCTCACACAGTTAAAATCCCGGACACTGACGTCTTCAAGTATGCGGGAAATATCTCCAGTTGCAGGAACCGGAAATCCAGGTTTTCCAGTTGAAGCCACTGTGGAGCATCCACGAGGATGGGATCTTGATGATTGGCTCGTACAGTGAGGTGGTCACATCATAGGCAGGTAGTGCAGCAGTCCCCTGGGTCTATCTCCTGCTCGAACAGGTTTTCCATTTTTGAGTACTGTTTGAGGAGGTGGTTCTCAGTGGAATACATCAGGAGTCAGCTCCTTGGCACCACGAGTGGTTTTGCTCCACACAGTGGGGAGGGGAGGGGAGGGGGTGAGATGGAAAAAAGACCAATAGCGATAGGGTGGACTATCATAGGGCGGCACCGTAGCCCGAGCACTGATGTCTCACAGCACCAGGGACCCAAGTTCGATTTACGGCTTGGGTCACTGTTTGTGCGGACTTTGCAATTTTTCCCCATGTCTGTGTGGCTTTTTTCCCACACTCTGGGATGTGCAGGTTAGATGGATTGGCCATGCTAAATTACCCCTTAGTGTCCAAAGATGTGCAGGTTAGGTGGATTGGCCATATTAAATTGCCCTTTAGTGTCCTGAGATGTGTGGGTAAGAGGGATTATGTAGGGTTACGGGATAGGGCCTGGATGCGATGCTCTGTTGGAGAGTCAGTGCAGACGTGATGGGCTCCATCTGCACCCTAGGGATTCTTTAAGGGGAATAAAGAACAAAGAAAATTACAGCACAGGAACAGGCCCTTTGGCCCTCCAGGCCTGCACCGACCATGCTGCCCAACTCAGCTAAAACCCCCTGCCCTTCCAGGGATCATATCCCTCTATTTCCACCCTATTCATGTACTTGTCAAGACGCCCCTTAAAAGTCACCAATGTATCCGCTTCCACTACCTCCCCCGGCAACGAGTTCCAGACACCCACTACTCTCTGTGTAAAAAATCTGCCTCGTACATCTCTTTGAACCTTGCCCCTCGCACCTTAAAACTATGCCTCCTAGTAATTGACTCTTCCACCCTAGGAAAAAGCTTCTGACTATCCACTCTGTCCATGCCTCTCATAGTCTTGTAGACTTCTATCAGGTCTCTCCTCAACCTCCGTCGCTCCAGTGAGAACAAACCAAGTTTCTCCAAACTCTCCTCATAGCGACTGCCCTCCATACCAGGCAACATCCTGGGAAATCTTTTCTGTACCCCCTCCAAAGCCTCCACATCCTTCTGGTAGTGTGGTGACCAGAATTGAACACTTTCTTCCAAGTGCGGCCTAACTAAGGTTCGATAAAGCTGCAACATAACTTACCAATTTTTAAACTCAATGCCCCGGCCGATGAAGGCAAGCATGCCGTATATACCTTCTTGACTACCTTAGGCACCCAGAGGAAACCCACACAGACACGAGGGGAACGTGCAAACTCCACACAGAGTGACCCAAGCTGGGAATCGAACCTGGATCCGTGGTGCTGTGAGGCAGCAGTGCTAACCACTGTCCCATGTCACTGAGCTGCCTGAGGACATTCTGAAGGGGGATGTTGAACAGCCAGAGGCTGTGGTCCATATCGGTACCAATGATGCAGGTAAGAAGAGGGAGTGGGTCTTTAAAGCTGCATACAGGGAACTAAAATAAGAGGTGCAGGTTAGGTAGATTGGCTATGCTAAATTGCCCCTTAGTGTCCAAAGATGTGTAGGTTAGATGGATTGGCCCTTCGTGTCCAAAGATGTGCAGATTAGGTGGATTGGCCATGCAAAATTGTCCCTTAGTGCCCAAAGATGTGTAAATTAGGTGGATTGGCCATAATAATTTTCCCCTTAGTGTCCAAAAATGTGCAGGTTAGGTGGATGGCCATGCTAAATTGCCCCTTAGTGTTCAAAGATTTGCAGGATAGGTGGATTGACTATGCTAAATTGCCCCTTAGTGTCCAAAGATGTGCAGATTGGGAGATTAGTGGGGTAACTATGTGGGATTACAGGGATATTGCCTGGATAAAATGCTCTGCCTGAGAGAGACTGCAGACTCGATGGGCTGAATGGCCTCCTTCTGCACTGCAGGAATCCGATGACTCCATGAGGAGTGAGCTGGCTGAGATAGATTGGGGAACTTCACCATGTTACATGATGAGGGGCCACGCAATGGAAGTGTGGGATGGTTACATTTTTGCCAGCTCTGGAGTGACCCTTCTTTTAATCCTTTTATATCTCCTGAGGCACATTCATAATTATCTAATCCCGATGTGCATACTCCGTGCGATGTTCCTGTAAGATCCTGGTTAAGTTTGGATGATGAGGGCATGCCCCTGCCTCCGTCAACGGGGATGAAGTGGAAATGGTCGAGAGCTCCAAGTTTCGAGGTGTCCAGATCACCAACAACCTGTCGTGGTCCCTCTCCACCAACACTGTCGTTAAGAAAGCCCACCAATGCCTCTACTTTCTCAGTCGGCTAAAGAAATTTGGCATGTCCACTACGACTCTCACCAACCTTTACAGATGCAGCATAGAAAGCATCCTTTCCGGATGTATCACAGCTTGGTATGGCTGCTGCTCTGCCTAAGACCACAAGAAACTACAAAGGGTTATGAAAGTAGCCCAGTCCATCACACAAACCATCCTCCCTTCCATTGACTCCGTCTACACTTCCCGCTGCCTAGGGAAAGGTAGTCAGCATAATCAAGGACCCAGACATCCCAAACCTACTCTCTTCCACCTTCTTCCTTTGGGAAAAAGATACAAAAGTCTGAGGTCACTTACCAACTGATTCAAGAACAGCTTCTTCCCTGTTGCCTTCTGAATGCCATGATGTGGAGATGCTGGCGTTGGACTCGAGTGGGCACAGAAAGAAGTCTCACAAAATCAGGTTAAAGTCCAACAGATTTATTTGGAATCACAAGCTTTCGGAGTGCTACTCCTTCATCAGGTGAGACTCGCTTATGAAGGAGCAGCGCTCTGAAAGCTCGTGATTCCAAATAAACCTGTTGGACTTTAACCTGGTGTTGTGAGACTTCTTACCATGCCTTCTGAATTAACTGACCTTATATTAGAGTCATGGAGTAATAGAGGTTGACAGCATGGAAACAGGCCACCATTTAGTTAGTCCCAGTTTGGCCCAGATCCCTTCATACCCACCTTACCCATGTAACTGTCCAAACGCTTTTTAAAAGACAATATTGTACCCGCCTCTACTACTGTCTCAAGCAACTCATTCCAGACACTCACCACCCTCTGTGTGAAAGAATTGCCCCTCTGGACCCTTTTGTATCTCTCCCTTCTCATCTTAAACCTATGCCCTCTAGTTTTAGACTCCCCTACTTTGGAAAAAGATGTTGACTACCTTATCTATGCCCTTCATTATTTTATAGACCTCTGTAAGGTCACCCATAAGCCTCTTCCACTCCAGGGAATAAAGTCCCAGTCTATCCAACCTTTGGCTTGGCAGGGGGCGGGGGGGGGGGGGAGGGGGGGATCTATTGAACTGATCTTTCGATACACCCTAGCTATGAGTATAACACTACATTCTGCACCCTCTCCTTCCCTTCTCCCCTATGTACTCTATGAACGGTATGTTTTGTCTGTATGGCGTGCAAGAAACAATACTTTTCACTGTATCCCGATACATGTGACAATAATAAATCAAATAATGTCACAAAAATCCTTGTTTGATCAAGGCAATTAAAGACAGTCAGGACTGAGGCCTCATTTGCAGTGACAGTTTAGCTGGTGATCGGGCTCACACTCCAGCAATGTTTTAAGCATCAAGATCATGGCTGCCATTGTGGGTAAAGTTGTGAATGACAGTCGCAGCTCCCTGGTGTAAATAATTGGTGCTCACATTGCAAGACAGCCAAAAGGTAGTGGATGAGGTGGAGGAAAAAAATCCTGCCAGCCGAGCGGGCAGAGTCCTTGGTGGAGGCTCACCTTCAGCCCTTGGAAATCCTGCTGCATGGAATGTCAGATATCCTGGTTAATTCGGGAAGATGGAGCCAGAGATGGAGTGCTGTGCATCCGATCTCCTGAGATCTGGATTTTTGAGGACTGGCTGCTATGCTTTCTTAATACGGATTGGAAGGCAGAATGTTTCAGAATCATTAAATCAGAGTACGAAAGGGAAACACCTGACCTCTCACCTAATCCCATAGCCCTGAATGTTATGATGGTGCCAAGTGCTCATCCAGCTTTTTAAAGGATGTGAGGCAACCCACCTCCATCACCCTCCCAGGCAGCGCATTCCAGACCATCACCACCCTCTGGGCAAAAAGGGTTTTCCTCACATTCCTCCTAAACCTCCTGCCCCTCACCTTGAACCTATGTCCTTTCGTGACTGACCCTTCAACTAAGGGGAACAGCTGCTCCCTATCCACTCTGTCCATGTCCCTCATAATCTTGTACACCGCGATCAGGTCGCCCCCTCCATCTTCTCTGCTCCAACAAAAACAATCCAAGCCTATCCGACCTCTTAAATGTTCCATTGCAGTCAGCATCCTGGTGAATCTCCTCTGTACCCCCTCCAGTGTGATCACATCCTTCCTATAATGTGGTGACCAGAACTGGACACATTACTCCAGCTATGGCCTCACCAAAGCTCTGTACAACTTCCCTGCTTTTGAAATCTATGCCTTGAATGTTGAAGCCAAATGTCCCATATGCCTTTTTCAGCACCCTACTAACATGCCCTTCCACCTTCAGAGACCTGTGGACAAACACACCAAGGTCCCTTTGTCCCACACAATTCCATCTGCCCATTTGACCACCCGTCTATATTTTCCTGTAGCTTGTTAACCACCGTCCAATCTTTGTCTCATCCACACACTTATTAATCCTACCTCCCCACAGTCATCTATGTCATTTATATAGATGACATTTAATAGGGAACCCAACTTGGATCCCTGTGGTTCGCCACTGGCTTCCCGTCACCCAAGCAGCCTTCTGTCATCACCTTCTGTCTCCTGCAACAAAGTGAATTTTGAATCCACTTTATCAGATTACCCTGTATCCCATGTGAATTTATCTTTTTTACAAGTCTCCCATGTGAGACCTTGTCAAAAGGCTTTGCTGAAATCCATATAAACTACATCTACAGCACTATCTTGTCTACACACCTGGTCACCTCAAAAAATTCAATCAAATTTGTTGAGCATGACCTCCCTCTGACAAAGCTATGCTGATTATCCCTGATGAGGCCTTGCCTCTCCGTGGAGATAGGGTGGTCTCCTTCAAAATTTTCAATAGTTTCCCGACGACTGATGTGGCTCACTGGTTTGTAGTTCCCTAGTTTATCTCTACAACCCTTCTTAAATAGTGGAACCACATTAGCTGTTTTCCAGTCCTCTGGCACCTCCCCGTGATGTGGAGATGCCAGAGTTGGACTGGGGTAAACACAGTAAGAAGTCTCACAACACCAGGTTAAAGTCCAACAGGTTTATTTGGTAGCACCTCCCCCCTGGCCAGAGAGGAATTAAAAATTTGGGTCAGAATCTCTAATCTCCTCCTTCTGCAGCAGTGAACAACTTGGGTCCTGTGAGGCAAATCGAGTAAGAAGTTTAACAACACCAGGTTAAAGTCCAACAGGTTTATTTGGTAGCAAAAGCCACACAAGCTTTCGAGGCTCTGAGCCCCTTCTTCAGGTGAGTGGGAATTCTGTTCACAAACAGAACTTATAAGACACAGACTCAATTTACATGAATAATGGTTGGAATGCGAATACTTACAACTAATCCAGCGGTCACGGGCATTCGGCCTCTGATATTCGGGTAAGCGTTCTCCAAGGCGGCCTTCGCGACACACGACAGCGCAGAGTCGCGGAGCAGAAACTGATAGCCAGGTTCCGCACACACAAGGACGGCCTCAACCGGGATATTGGGTTTATGTCACACTATTTCACATAAATATTTCTGCTTTTTTCCTCCTGAGTCTTTATCATGCGATCCTAGAATCAGAATTTATGTCACACTATTTGTAACTCCCACAGTTGCGTGGACCTGCAGAGTTTCACTGGCTGTCTTGTCTGGAGACAATACACATCTTTTTAACCTGTCTTGATGCTCTCTCCACTCCCATTGTTTTGTTTCTTAAAGACTGGATTAGTTGTAAGTATTCGCATTCCAACCATTATTCATGTAAATTGAGTCTGTGTCTTATAAGTTCTGTTTGTGAACAGAATTCCCACTCACCTGAAGAAGGGGCTCAGAGCCTCGAAAGCTTGTGTGGCTTTTGCTACCAAATAAACCTGTTGGACTTTAACCTGGTGTTGTTAAACTTCTTACTGTGTTTACCCCAGTCCAACGCCGGCATCTCCACATCAAGGCAAATCGAGCACAGAAATTAGACAGCAAGCAGTTGTATTGAACAAGTTTAATTTCTTTATTGACTATAATTTACAGCTTTCAACGAGATCAGACCATGGAGAACACAGCTCACTCTCAAAGCACCTTCTGGGACCCATTCAAACTGCAACCAGCTTGATTTATCGACAAACGCTGTTTGAATATTTCATTTAAAAATAAGGCTGGTGGACCCAGAGTTAAATAAACATGAAGTGATTCCCGAGGTTGAGCCTTTGAAGATACAAATTCTTTTAAGCGTTTGCCATTTTGTCCCCACACAAGGTGCTCGGGCCAAGTACTGAGGTGGTTTAAAGGGGCTGGGGGCAGTGGTTAAGGCTCAGAGCCAGGAACATTATCCCCTGGATTCCCCTGACTTCCTGCTCAGAAGGAGATGACTGCCCACTCCCACACCTCTTTTGTTGGTGTGTGTCTGCAAATGGAGCATCCCTCCACCCGCTGCACCTTCCTCAGCCACATCCTTGTCCCAGCGCTGGCTGGATATCAGTCTGCAGTGATCCCGGTGTTTGGGTTAATCTCGTCCTAACACAAATGCCCTGAGAGGGTTTGGGATGAGGGCACTGAACAGATGCCAGAGTCGCTGTGCTTGACTGAGCTTTTGATCCCGCGATCCCCATTCCCCTCAGTCCTGCCGGGAGCGTTAGGGAAAAGTAGCCCTGCCCCATGCTGACACCAAAACTCTCTTGGATTGCACGATTCGAAAATTTTAGTAACAGGGAGAGAGGGAAAGACACAGAGGCAGGAAGGGAGAGAGCCGAAGGGAGAAAAGGAAAATGAGAGGGCGAGAAACAGACAGACAATGAGGGAGACACAAGCAGAGAGAGAGAGTGACATACTTAACGGGAAGGAGAGACAGACAGACAGAAACAGAGAGGGACACACACCCACAGGGAAAGACAGAATTACACAGAGAGATAGAGACAAATGGCAGGAGAGACAGAGAGAGAGAGACACACACAGGGAAAGACAGTGTAACAGAGAGAGACAGGGAGAAACGGCAGGAGAGACAGACAGGAAGAGGCACAGAGAGAGACACAGAGGCAAAGACACAGAGAGAGAGAGATAGAGACAGGAGGGAAAGTGACAAAGAGCAAGAAAGAGGGGCAAATGGAGATAGAGAAATAAAGCGAGGGGGTTAGGCAGAAAGAGGGACAGAGAACAAAAGAGGGTAGGCAAAGGGAGATGAAGGGGAAAGGAGACAGACAATATAGAGGGGGCATGCAGAATGAACAGAAAACAAATGTTGGGAATGGGTTCCTTTCCAAGGTGAGGAACAAGCTGCCATGAGCTTCCAACTCTCCACCATTCCTAATTCAAGGTGAACGAGATAGAATGGATGGGAGGGAAAAGAGAGGGGCAGAGAGGGAGAAATGAAGGCAGGGCTATTTACTGGGTATAGGAGGGGCAGAGCTGAGTCTCGTGCCTTTGGCTAAGAGGCCAGTGGGATGCAGATCACCCTCACACTGCCGCAAATTCTCTTTATTCTTAATCCCACGCCAGCAAACAGAGGAACAGATTCTGGAGCCATGTCACATTAGGTTGAAACGACGTTCTGGGCGAGGGTACAAACAATGAACACGTCCAACGCAGAAGCATTTATTACTGCGTTAAACGCAAGGGGAGCTTCATGGAGGAGGGCAAATAAATCATTTCTCCAAGTTCCCGGAGAGCAGGCTGGTCTGCTTGTACCCGATAGTGGACGCTAATGGTGGTGCCTTCTCACTCTTGGGTGCTGTTGACAAACAAAGAAGCTTAAGATCTCAGGGTAACAAGAAAGGTTGCAAACAGTAACCCCGACATACTGTATCCTAGATTGTTAGTCCAGTAACATAACCCCCTACATGACTGTATCCTGGATTTTTAGTCCCATTACATAAACTCTACACTACTGTACCCTGGATTATTAATCCAGTAACATAACCCCTACACTACTGTACCCTGGATTATTAGTCCAGTAACATAACCCCTACACTACTATACCCTGGATTATAAATCCAGTAACGTAACCCCTACACTACTGTACCCTGGATTATTAGTCCAGTAACATAACATCTACACTACTGTACCCTGGATTATTAGTCCAGTAACATAACCCCTACACTACTGTACCCTGGATTATTAATCCAGTAACATAACCCCTACACTACTGTACCCTGGATTATTAATCCAGTAACATAACCCCTACACTACTGTACCCAGGATTATTAATCCAGTAACATAACCCCTACACTACTGTACCCTGGATTATTAATCCAGTAACATAAACCATACACTACTGTACCCTGGATTATTAATCCAGTAACATAACCCCTACACTACTGTACCCTGGATTATTAATCTAGTAACATAACCCCTACACTACTGTACCCTGGATTATTAATCCAGTAACATAACTCCTACACTACTGTACCCTGGATTATTAATCCAGTAACATAACCCCTACACTACTGCAGCCTGGATTATTAGTCCCTACACCTCACCTCCCACCCCATCTAATCCTTCTTAACATTCCCTTAGTCCAGTAACATAACTCCTACATGACTGTACCCTGGATTATTAGTCCAGTAACATAACTTCTACACTGCTGTACACTGGATTATTCGTCCAGTAACATAACCCCAACACTGCTGTACCCTGGATTATTCATCCAGTAACATAACCCCTACACTACTGTATCCTGGATTATTAGTCCAGTAACATAACCCCTACACTACTGTACCCTGGATTATTAATTCAGTAGTCCAGAAGAAGGTACAAGTTGACTCACATGCTGGTAGTATGCTATGCAAACCGGGATTGTGACAAACAGATTCCACAGACAGAAACCGATAAGCACGCAGGTTAATGTCAATGGGATGATCTGTAAAAGAAAGCACATGCCATCACCGGTCAAGGGTTAAACCATCTGAATGTTTCAGCTTGCACCAGGGCTGTGTGTTTCCAAAGATCATATCTTGTGAATAGTGCCTCCGTCAACTTGCTCACCTTTATGCAAAAGGACATGGGTCAGGGCCCGGACGAGACACTTGAAGGAGTGCTGCACTGTCAGCGGGTCAGTACAGAGGGAATGCTGCCCTGTCAGAGGGTCAGTGCTGAGGGAGTGTTGCACTGTCAGAGGATCAGTACTGAGGGAGTGCTGTACTGTCAGAGGGTCAGTGCTGAGGGAGTGTTGCACTGTCAGAGGATCAGTACTGAGGGAGTGCCGCACTGTCAGAGGGTCAGTACTGAGGGAGTGCTGTACTGTCAGAGGGTCAGTGCTGAGGGAGTGCTGCACTGTCAGAGGATCAGTACTGAGGGAGTGCTGTACTGTCAGAGGGTCAGTACTGAAGGAGTGCCGCACTGTCAGAGGGTCAGTGCTGAGGGAGTGCCGCACTGTCAGGGGGTCAGTACTGAGGGAGTGCTGCACTGTCAGAGGATCAGTGCTGAGGGAGTGCCGCACTGTCAGAGGATCAGTACTGAGGGAGTGTCGCACTGTCAGAGGGTCAGTACTGAGGGAGTTCTGGACTGTTGGCGAGGTTGTGGTGACAGTGGTACTAAGTGTGCTGGTTGTAGCATTGGTTACAACGCCTCCAGCAGTGGGACAGTCATGAAACATTCCCTCCCCCTAACTCCGCCACCCCCTGAAGCAGTGAGGCTGGAGGAGTTCAGCACTTACTGGGAGGAAATCGAAGACGAGCTTTAAGGTGAGACTTGTCGACAAGCCGTACATGCAGATGGCGATCATTATGGTGGTGGCGTGGAGGGCGTTGATGACCAATGTGGTCTTTTTCTGCAAAGGAAAACCAACAGTTCACAGCGGTGACGTCGATCTGCTGCCTCCTAACCTCGGCAGTGGAATCTGCCCCTGACCCATCAACCAGCGCAACCCTCTCCTGTGTGGCCCATCCAACGATAATATCCCCCTGCCAATTGTTTTCTCTGTAACCCATTCTGCCTGGAGGCCCGACCCTTGACTAAATTTTCCTCCCCGCCCCCAGAACCCTCCCTACACCTCACCTCCCACCCCATCTAATCCTTCTTAACATTCCCTTAACTTCGTTCCAACTCTCCCTGCAAGTTTGCTGATGACGCCACCATAGTGGGTCAGATCTCAAAGAACGATGAAGGAATGAGATAGAGAATCTGGTGAACTGGTGTGACAACAATAATCTCTCCCTCAATGTCAACAAAATGAAGGAGATTGTCATCGACTTCAGGAAGCGTAGTGGAGGGCATGCCCCTGTCTACATCAATGGGGATGAAGTAGAAATGGTTGTGGGCTCAGGTTTTTAGGTGTCCAGATCACCAACAACCTGTCCTGGTCCCCCCCATGCCAACGCTATAGTTAAGAAAGCCCACCAATGCCTCTACTTTCTCAGGAGAACAAGGAAATTTGGCATGTGTGCGATGACTCTCACCAATTTTGACAGATGCACCACAGAAAGCATCCTTTCTGGATGGATCACAACTCCTGCTCTGCCCAAGGCCGCAAAAGACTACAAAGGGTTGTGAACGTAGCCCAGTCCATCACTCAAACCAGCCTCCCATTCATTGACTCTGTCTACACTTCCTACTCCCTCAGAAAAGCAACTAACATAATAAAGGACCCCCCGCACCCCAGACATACTCTCTTCCACGTTCTTCTGTCGGAAAAAAGATAGAGGTCAGAGGTCATGTACCAACCGACTCAAGAACAGCTTCTTCCCTGCTGCCATTAAACAGTTGAATGGACCGACCTTATATTAAGCTGATCTTTCTCTATACCCTAGCCATGACAGTAATACTACATTCTGCACCCTTTCCTTTCCTTCTCCCCATGAACGATATGCTTTGTCCGTATAGTGCGCAAGAAACAATACTTTACACTGTATCCTAACACATGTTGCTTCGAGGGACAGCGGTATCGCTGGTTGGCCTGAATTTATTGGCCATCCCTTGTGCCTGAGGGCGGTTGAAAGTCAACCACATTTCTGTGGCTCTGGAGTCACATGTAGGCCAGGCCGGGTAAGGACGGCAGATTTCCTTCCCTAAAGGACATTAGTGAACCAGATGGGTTTTACCGACAATTGGTTGCATGGTCATCAGCAGATTCTTAATTTCAGATATTTTTTGACTGAATTCAATTCCACCATGTGTCATGGCGGGATTCAAACCCAGATCCCCAGAATATTCGCTGAGTATTTGGATTAATAGTCTGGCGATAACGCCACTTGGCCATTGCCTGCCAAATATGACAATAATAACTCAAATCACATGCGCCATATATTGCGAGGCTCCATCTTCCCTACATCTGCAACACCAAACACAATTCATCATCTTAAAACACTTTGATCAGGTCACCCACTGGCCTTGCTTTCTCCAAGAGACCCGGCCTGTTCGAGCATTCCCCGAGATCCACAGAACACGTCAGCCACACGGGATACTTACAAACTCCTCAGTGGGCGATTCAGCACAGTGAACAGCAAACGATCCAGAAATGATCGACTGGAGAGAGTTGGGGATACAAAAGGACACACGGACAAACATTATTACTCAATAGATAATAATCTGCAGAACCAGAGAACAAAACGCTTTGCCTGCTCTTCGAAAGGCATCAATTGTATTTAGAGCCCAGCTCCCCCACACCAACTGAACTTGCTGAAACAGTCTGGCTCATGGAGCAGAAACAGCTCCATGAAATACTGAGTTACTTGTTCAAAAACCAGCAGAGCGACCTGCCCTCACTATCCCTCCTCCAGCTCCGATACTCCTCCCTATCTCTGTAACATCCTCCAGCCCCTACACCCCTCCCTATCTCTGTAACCTCCTCCATCCCCTACACCCCTCCCTATCACTGTAACCTCCTCCAGAACCATACACCCCTCCCTATCTCTGTAACCTGCTCCAGCCTCAACACTCCTCCCTATCTCTGTAACCTCCTCCAGCCCCTACACCCTCCCTATCTCTGTAACATGCTCCAGCCCCTACACCCCATCTCTGTAACCTCCTCCAGCACCCTACACCTCTCCCTAACTCTGTAACCTCCTCCAGCCCCTACACCCCTCCCTATCTCTGTAACCTCCTCCAGCCCCTACACCCCCCTCCCTATCTCTCTAACCTCCTCCAACCCCTACACCCCTCCCCATCTCAGTAACTCCTCCACCCCTCCCCGTCTCTGTAACCTCCTCCAGCCCTGCCCATCTCTGTAACCTCCTCCAGCCCCTACACCCCTCACAATCTCGAACTTCCGCCAGCCTCATACCTCTCACAATCTCTGTAACCTCCTCCAGCCCCAACACTCCTCCCAATCTGTGTAACCTCCACCAGGCCCCAATACACCTCATGATCACTGTCACCTCCGCCAGAACATAAGAAATAGGAGCAGGAGTAGGCCATCTAGCCCCTCGAACCTGCCCCGCCATTCAACAAGATCATGTCTGATCTGAAGCGAATCAGTTTCACTTACCCGCCTGCTCCCCATATCCCTTATTTCCCTTATCGATCAGAAATCTATCTACCCGTGATTTAAACATATTCAACGAGGTAGCCTCCACCACTTCAATGGGCAGAGAATTCCAGAGATTCACTACCCTCTGAGAGAAGTTCCCCCTCAACTCTGTTCTGAACCGGCCCCCACTTATTTTGAGGCTGTGCCCTCTAGTTCTGGTTTCCCTTCGAAGTGGAAAGAATCTCTCTACCTCTACCCTATCCAGCCCCTTCATTATCTTATATGTCTCTATAAGATCACCCCTCAGTTTTCTAAACTCCAACGAGTACAGACCCAATCTGTTCAATCTCTCCTCATAAGCTACACCCCTCAGCTCCAGTATCAACCTGGTGAACCTTCTCTGCACTCCCTCCAAGGCCAATATATCCTTTCGCAAATATGGGGACCAAAACTGCACACAGTACTCCAGTTGCGGCCTCACTAGTGCCTTGTATAGTTGCAGCAAGACCTCCCTGCTTTTATATTCTATCCCCCTCACGATAAAGGCCAACATTCCATTCGCCTTCTTGATTACCTGCAGAGTTTTTGCGATTCGTGCACAAGGACCCCCAGGTCCCTCTGCACAGTAGCATGATGTAATTTTTCTCCATTTAAATAATATTCCAATTTCCTATTATTTCTTCCAAAGTGGATAACCTCACATTTGCCGTTATATTCCATCTGCCAGATCCTCGCCCACTCGCTCAGCCTATCCAAATCTCTCTGCAGACTTTCCGCGTCCTCCACGCAATTTGCTTTCCTACTCATCTTCGTGTCATCAGCAAACTTTGATACCCTACACTCAGTCCCCTCCTCCAGATCATCTATGTAAATGGTAAACAGTTAAGGCCCCTGCACCGATCCCTGCAGCACGCCACTGGTCACCAACTTCCAACCAGAAAAGCACCCATTTATTCCAACTCTCTGCTTCCTGTTAGATAGTCAATCCTCAATCTACGCCAACACCTTACCCCCAACTCCGTGTACCCCAATCGTCTGCAGCAACCTTTTGTGAGGCACCTTATCGAATGCCTTCTGGAAATCTAAAAACACATCCACCGGTTCCCCTCTGTCAACCGCACTAGTCACATCTTCATAAAAATCCAGTAAATTCATCAAACATGACGTTCCCTTCATGAATCCATGCTGCGTCTGCTTGATCGAACCATTCTTATCCAGGTGCTCTGCTATTTCCTCTTTAATGATGGACTGAAGCATCTTCCCAACTACGGACATTAAGCTAACCGGCCTGTAGTTACCCGCCTTTTGTCTACTTCCTTTTTTAAACAGCGGCGTAACAGTAGCTGTTTTCCAATCAGCCGGCACTACCCCAGAGTCCAGCGAATTTTGTTAAATAACTAACGCATCTGCTATTACCTCAGCCATTTCTTTCAGTACCCTGGGATGCATTCCATCCAGGCTCGGGGACTTGTCTACCTTCAGTCCCATTAATCTACCAAGCACTACCTCTTTAGTAACAGTAATTGTATTAAGGACCTCACTTCCCACCAACTCTCGATCTCTAATATTCGGTAAACTATTTGTGTCTTCCACCGTGAAGACCGACACAAAGAACTTATTTAAAGTCTCAGCCATTTCCTCGTTTTCCACTATTAAATCCCCCCTCTCGTCCTCCAAGGGTCCAACATTCATTCTCGCCACTCTATTCCTTTTTATATATTTGTAAAAACTTTTACTATCATTTTTTATATTTTGAGCTAGTTTAGTTTCATAATCTATCTTTCCTTTCTTAATCGCTTTCTTAGTCGTTCTTTGTTGTTTTTTAAAGCTTTCCCAATCCACTAATTCTCCACTATTTTTGGCCACTCTGTACGCATCTGTTTTTATTTTAATACTCTCCTTTATTTCCTTTGTTATCCACGTCTGGTTATCCCTTTTCTTACAGTCCTTCTTTATCACCGGAATATATTTTTGCTGAGTACTTTAAAAAATCTCCTTAAAAATCCTCCACTGTTCCTCAGCTGTCCTACCTACCAGTCTGCTCGCCCAGTCTACATCAGCCAATTCCGCCCTCATCCTATCGTACTCCCCTCTGTTCAAGTAGAGGACACTGGTTTGGGACCCTACTTTCTCACCCTCCATCAGTATCAGAAATTCAACCATATTATGATCACTCAACCCAAGAGGATCCCTCACAAGATGATCCTTAATTCTACCTGTCTCATTACACAGTACCAGATCTAAGATAACTCGCTCTCTCGTAGATGCTGTAACATACTGTTCAAGGAAACTATCCCGACAGCACTCTAAGAACTCTTCCTCAAGCCCTCCACGTCCAATTTGAGTCGACCAATCAATATGCAGGTTAAAATCCCCCATGATTATTGCCGTTCCGTTTTTGCAATCATCCATTATTTGCTTGTTTATAGCCCTCCCCACCTCCAAGTTATTATTTGGGGGCCTATAGACCACGCCTACCAGTGTCCTTTTTCCCCCTACTATTCCTTATCTCCACCCACAACGATTCCACGTTTTGCTCCTTAGAGCCTATATCGTCTCTCACTACCGCCCTGATATTATCCTTTATTAACAGAGCTACCCCACCTCCTTTTTCTACCTGTCTATCCTTCCTAAATGTCTGATACCCCTGGATATTCAGTTCCCAGTCCCGGTCACCCTGCAACCACTAGATCATACCCATTTGTATGGATTTGTGCCATCAACTCATTTACTTTGTTTCGAATGCTTCGTGCATTCAGGCAAAGTGTCTTTATGCCAGCTTTTATCTGGACCCGGTTTGTTGAAACGCTACTAACATCTCCCGAGCCCTCTACTCCTTTAACTAGTTGAATGTCCTCAACATTAACCTGCACTGGTACTCTCTCCTTTACCTTCGATTTTGTAATTTCCCCATACCCCTGCACCCTCCCCCCACCCCATTTAATACCTCCTTATCTCTATAGCCTCCTCCATCCCCTACAACTTTCCCCATCTCGGTAACCTCCTACAACTCCACCCCTCCTCCCCCCAATCTTTGTAACCTCCGACAACCCTCCCTATGGCTTGGTCTCTGCTGTATTGGCTAGTGTCTCATGTGGTGCCTTGTGCATTGGTTAATTGGATCGCCGGTCTGTGATGGATTGATTAGTTGACTTGGTGATCTCTGGATTAGCCAGTTGCTTGGTGGTCTCTGGTTGATTGGCTCGTTGTCTCATGTGGTGTCTGTTAGATTTGTTAGTTCGTTTGGAGGTCTCTGGTGGATTTTGTTGGCTCTGAAGTCTCTGTTGGACTGGTTAATTGCCTTGGTGGTCTCTGGTGGATTAAATGGTTGGCTTAGTGGTCTCTGGTCAGTTGGCCTTGGCTCTGTAGTATCTGATGTTTGTTCAGTTGTCCCTGGTTGGTAAGTTGCCTTTGTTCATACTAGCTAGTTAGCCCTGTGGTCTCTGGGGTTTGGTTAGTTGGCTCAGTGGTCTCTAGTTAGTTGGCTTGGTTGTAGTAGTTTGGTTGGATGGCTTGGTGTTCTCTGTTGTATTGGCTAGTGAACCTTGAGGTCTCTGGATTGGCTAGTTGGCTTGGTGAATGTTGTTGAATTTGCTAGTTTGCTCAGTGGTCTCTGGTACCTTGACTAGTTGGCTCCGTGGTCACTGGTGGATTGGCTAGTTGGCTCAGTGATCTCTGGTGCCTGGGCTAGTTAGCTGTGCAGTTCCTGGTATATTGACTGGTTGGTATGGTGTTTTAGTTTTGGCTTGGAATTCTCTGGTAGACTGGCCAGTTGTCTTGGTGGTCGGTAGTCTCTGATGTTTGCTCAATGGTGTCTGGTTGGCTTGATTGTCACTGTTTGCATTGACTATTTGGCCCTGTGATCTCTTGTGGATTGGTTAGTTGGCTCAGTGGTCTGTACCTTGTTGTATTGGTGGTATCTGGTATTTAGCTGTTTGGTTTGGTGGTCTGAGATACATTGTCTAATTGGCTCAGTGGTCTCTGTTGGACTAGCAATTAGGTTCTGTGATCACTGCTGGGCTGGTGGTGGTCTCTGTTGGATTGGTTAGTTGATTCCATGGTCTCTGTTCGATTGACTAATTTGTTCGGTGGTCTCTGTTACATTGGTTAGTTCATTCAGTGGTCTCTGTTGGATTGACTATTTGACTTGTTGGACATTTTTGGATTGGTTAGTTGGTTACTAGTCTCTATTCAATTGGCTAGTTGCCTCAATACTCTCTGGTTCATTAGCTATTTGGTTGCTGGTCTCTGTTGGATTGGCTATTTGGCCCTCTGGTCTCTGGTAGAATCCTACAGTGCATAGGAAGGCCATTCGGTCCATCAAGTCTGCGCCGACCATATTCCCATTAGGCCCTATTCTACAATGCCATGCATGTACCCAAGCTAGTCCCCCTGACACTAAGGGACAATTTAGCATGGCCAATCCACCGAACCCCTACATCTTTGGGCCTTGGGAGGAACTGGAGCAGCCAGAGGAAATCCATTCAGACACGGGGAGAATGTGCAAACTCCACACAGACAGTGACCTAAGCCAGGAATTGAACCCAGGACCCTGGCGTTGTGAGGCAGCAGTGCTAACCACTGTGCTGCCCCTGATGGATTGGTCAGTTGGCTCAGTGTTTTCTGTTTTGTTAAATTCTTCTCGGTCTGGTGGATTGACTATTTTTTTCTGTGGTGTCTAGATTGACCAGTGGGCTTGGTGGTCCCTTGTCCATTGGTTTTTTGGCTTGGTGGCCTCTGATGGATTGGCCTGTAAGCTTGGTGGTCTCTGATGGATTGGCCTGTAGGCTCAGTGGTCTCTGGTGGGTTGGCTAGTTGACACAGTGGACTCTGGTGAATTGGCTGGTTGGTTCCATGGCCTTTGTTCATTTGGCTAGTTGGTTTGGTGGTCTGTGTTGGATTAGCTAGTTGGCTCTTTAGACATTTTTGGATTGGCTAGTGGGCCTTGGATGGGTTGTTGGCTTGGTCGTCTCTGGATTCGCTTGTTGGTGGCTGGTCTCTGCTGCATTGGTTAGTTTGTTCGGTGATCTCTGGTCACTGAGCTTGTCAGCGCAGTGGTGAATGGTTGATTAGCTGGTTGGCTCGGTGGTCTCCGTTCGATTGGCTATTTTGCTCGATAATCTCTGATCCAGTAGCTAGTTGATTGCTGGTCTCTGCTGTATTGACCAGGGGGCCTTGAGGTCTCTGTTGGATTGGCTAGTTGGCTCAGTGGTCTCTGGTCGATTAGTTATGTGGCTCAGTGATTTTTGGTTGATTAGTTAGTTGGCTCGCTATTCTCTGATGAATTAGCTAGTCAGCTTGTTGGACATTGGATTGGCTAGTTGGTCACTGGTCTCTTGTATTGGTTAGTTTGTTCATTGGTACCTGGTCACTTAGCTTGTTGGTGTGGTGGTGATTGGTTGATTAGCTAGTGGGTTCGGTGGTCTCTGTTGGATTGGCTAGTTGGATCAGTGGTGTCTGTTGGATTGACTTGTTCGTTCAGTGGACATTGGATTCTAAATTGGCTCAGTGATCTGCTGGATCGGCTAGTTAGCTTGGTTGTTTCTGGTTGATTAGGTAGTTGGCTTGATGATCTCTGGGTTGTCTAGTTCGCTCGGTGGATATACTTGAATTGGCTAGTGGTCCCGTACCTTGACTAGTTGGCTGAGAGTTCTTTGGTGTATTACTGTATAAACACACTGTGACACCCAGTCCCAGAGAGGGAAAAGACAGTGTGAGAGGGGAGAGATACAAAAGTGTCCAGAGGGGCAATGTTTTCACACAGAGGGTGGTGAGTGTCTGCAACAAGCTGCGAGAGATAGTAGTAGAGGCGGGTACAATTTTGTCTTTTAAAAAGCAGTTAGGTAGTTACATGGGTAAGATGGATATGGGCCAAATGCGGGTAATTGGGATTAGCTTAGGGGTTTAAAAAAAAAGGGCGGTATGGACAAGTTGGGCCAGAGAGCCTGTTTCCATGCTATAAACCTCTATGACTCTATCACTGTAACCTCCTACAACCCTCCCTATCTCTGTAATCTCCTACAGCCCTTCCTGCAACCTCCTGCAGTCCACAAAACATTTCCAATCTCTCCTGTCACATACCTCCTCTCTCTCTCTCTGCAACCCACTGTAATCCATTCTACTCACCAAGGGATCTGTGTTCCTACCATTCTTGCTTCTTAAGCACCCTTTGATTTTAATCACTCCGCCTTGGCAAGTGTACTTACAGCTGCCTGGGTCCCGAAGCTCTTAAAGGGCAATACAACACTCTTTCCTGTCGATCTACCGTTGAAATTCAACTCTGTGACCAATCCTTTGACATCAGCCAGAATATGAATTACATTGATCAGTAACATTCCTGCAAAGCACCCTGCGACATTTGACTTCATTACACTGTACAAATCAGTAACAATAGCACTGACCCTCTGACAGTGCAGCAGTCCCTCAGCACTGACCCTCTGACAGTGCGGCGCTCCCGCAGTACTGATCCTCTGACAACACGGCAACCCCTCAGTCTTGTTCCCAAGTGTGCGGCAGTTATCCGCAATCCCCTTTCTAGTGGACATTGGAAGGGCGACAGCCTGGAATTTGCAGCTTGTTTCCCAGGAATGTGTTGGACAAATTAATAGCCCGCTGACTCATCGGTAGAGGCTTACAGGTAGTATTGAAATAGGCCCTTCGGCCCAACTTATCCATACCACATCGTTTTTACCATTAAGCTAGTCCCAATTTCCTGCCCATGGTCCATATCTGTGGGAAAAAATTGAACCTCTGGACTTTTTCTATCTCTCCCCTCTCTCCTTAAACCTATGCCCTCTAGTTTTAGACTTCCCTACCTTTGGGAAAAGATATTGACTATCTACCTTGTCTATGCCCCTCATTATTTTATAGACCTCTATAAGATCATCTCTCAGCCTCCTACGCTCCAGAGAAAAAAGTCCCAGTCTATCCAGCCTCTCCTTATAACTCAAACCATTAAGTTCTGGTCGCATCCTAGTAAATCTTTTCTGCACTCTTTCTATTTTAATAATATCCTTTCTATAATAGGGTAGCAGAACTGTACACAGTATTCCAAGTGTGGCGGTACCAATGTCTTGTACAACTTCAACAAGACGTCCTAACTCCTGTATTCAATGTTCTGACCAATGAAATCAAGCATGCCGAATACCTTCTTCACCACTCTGTCCACCTGTGACTCCACTTTCAAGGCGCTATGAACCTGTACCCCTTGATAACTCTGTTCTATAACTCTCCTGAATGCTCTAGCATTAAGTGAGCAAGTCCTGCACTGGTTTGGTTTGACAAAATTCAGTGCTCCCTCAGCCACGGAGCTGTTGCTGCTTGTCCGGCCGGCGCTGGTCCCAGGCTCGGGCAGGCAACAGAGCAGTGGTCTGTGAACTTGTGCCAAGGAAACAAACCATAACTCCTGACCACCACGGCGTGGCGGTCTTTACTGCGGGCGAATAGGGTACGGTGACAGCCAGTGCTATCCCTCCAGTCACCTGAACGACTCCCAGGAGGATCTGCAGGACCTGCAGAGAGAGGGAAACTGACACTGAAATCGACGGCCCCAGGAGATCACTTTCAGCGCATTGCGTAAAAAGGGAAAGCAGTTCCAGGGAGTGAATAGGGAAGGAGGGGGAATAAGCCATCAGCAGAGGTCACAGGAGTTAAAATAAACAGTCGCTTGGTGGCATAGCACACGATTGGGCGGCACGGTAGCACAGTGGTTAGCACTGCTGCTTCACAGCTCCAGGGTCCCGGGTTCGATTCCCGGCTTGGGTCACTGTCTGTGCGGAGTTTGCACATTCTCCGCGTGTCTGCGTGGGTTTCCTCCGGGTGCTCCGGTTTCCTCCCACAGTCCAAAGATGTGCGGGTTAGGTTGATTGGCCAGGTTAAAAATTGCCCCTTAGAGTGCTGGGATGTGTAGGTTAGAGGGATTAGCGGGTAAATATGTGGGGGTAGGGCCTGGGTGGGATTGTGGTCGGTGCAGACTCGATGGGCCGAATGGCCTCCTTCTGCACTGTAGGGTTTCTATGATTCTATGATTCTGAAGCATTTGTCCTCATCAGGACAAGCACCAGAATGCCAAATTTCAAACAGTCGCTGCAATTTACACCTCGGAAATTAAGTCTGCCATTGGTCAGCTTGTCAACTGTGTTTGGCCCAAGTCTTGCCATGGAGGACATGAGGGAGAACTGTCAGCTTGGGTAGTGCGATTAGCCAGAACTGCCTGAACAACCATATTTATTGACTACAGCTCAGCCGTCAACACCATTATCCAAACAAAACTCATCTCCACGCTCCGTGACCTCGGCTCCCGCTCTGCGACTGGATCCTCGACTTCCTAACCCACAGACCGCATTCAGTAAGGAGAGACAACACCTCCTCCACAATCTTCCTCAACACCAGTGCCCTACAAGACTGTATCCTCAGTACTGACCCACTGACAGCGTGGCGCTCCCTCAGTACTGACCCACTGACAGTGCGGCCATCCGTCAGTACTGACCCACTGACAGTGCGGCCATCCGTCAGTACTGACCCACTGACAGTGCGGCGCTCCCTCAGTACTGACCCTCTGACAGTGCGGCACTCCCTCAGTACTGACCCTCTGACGGTGCAGCACTCCCTCAGTACTGACCCTCTGACAGTGCAGCCACCCATCAGTACTGACCCACTGACAGTGCGGCGCTCCCTCAGTGCTGACCCACTGACAGTGCGGCGCTCCCTCAGTGCTGACCGTCCAACAGTGCGGCACTCCCTCAGCACTGACCGTCCAACAGTGCGGCACTCCCTCAGCACTGACCTTCTGACAGTGCGGCACTCCCTCAGTGCTGACTGTCCAACAGTGCGGCACTCCCTCAGCACTGACCATCCAACAGTGCGGTACTCCCTCAGCACAGACCGTCCAACAGTGCGGCACTCCCTCAGCACTGACTATCTGACAGTGCGACGCTCCCTCAGCACTGACCCTCCAACAGTGCGACACTCCCTCAGCACTGACTATCTGACAGTGCGACGCTCCCTCAGCACTGACCCTCCAACAGTGCGACACTCCCTCAGCACTGACTATCTGACAGTGCGACGCTCCCTCAGCACTGACCCTCCAACAGTGCGACACTCCCTCAGCACTGACCCTCCAACAGTGCGACACTCCCTCAGCACTATCTGACAGTGCGACACTCCCTCAGCACTGACCATCCAACAGTGCGGCACTCCCTCAGCACGGCACTCCCTCAGCACTGACCGTCCAACACAGTGTGGCACTCCCTCAGCACTTACCCTCCAACAGTGCGGCACTCCCTCAGCACTGACCATCTGACAGTGCGGCGCTCCCTCAGTACTGACCATCTGACAGTGCGGCACTCCCTCAGCACTGACCATCTGACAATGCGGCGCTCCCCAGTACTGACCCTCTGGCAGTGCGGCACTCCCTCAGTTCTGACCCTCCAATACTGCGACGCTCCCTCAGTACTGACCCACTGACAGTGCGGCACTCCCTCAGTACTGACCCTCTGACAGTGCAGCCATCCATCAGTACTGACCCAGTCCCTCAGTACTGACCCACTGACAGTGCGGCATTCCCTCAGTGCTGACCCTCTGACATCCGCACTCAACGCACCAATGAGCAATCAGGTCTGAATCATCCAATCCCTGCAGTGCAGAAGGAGGCCATTTGGCCCATCGATCCTGCACAGACAACAATCCCACCCAGGCCCTATCCTCGTAAGCCCACGTATTTGCCCCTCTAATTCTCCTGACACAAAGGTATATCTTACAACGGCCAATCCACTTAACCTGCACATCTTTGGACAGTAAGGGGTGATTTAGCATGGCCAATCCATCTTTACCCTTTGGGGGGGGGGGGGGGGGGCGGGGGGGGAACCCATGCAGATTATGGGGAGAACATGCAAACTCCACACAGTGACCCAAGCCGGAAATCGAAACCGGGTCCATGGCGCCATGAGGCAACATGCTGCGCTGTTGACAAAGGTTCTTTGACACTGTCACCCAGCCACCCACCCCCGGACGTGGCAGGCTGTATCTTGGCGATGCCAAGTTCTCTACGGACTGGCGGACAGGTCCTTACTCCAAATACTTTTACGTGCCGCTGTAGAGTTCCATCATCTCCTACGCAGTGCTTCAGACCCGCGCAGCATCCGGGCTTCACTTCCTCAGCTGCCATTCCACTGCAAACAGAGGGAGAGAGAGAGACACTCTGTCAGCCTGTTAGCAGCAGCAGCACAGAGAATATGCAGCAATTATTACCGCAGCCATTACCAAACTTCGACTCAGCCCCACCGACAGAGGTAATGTTCTGAAGTTGAAGGATGTGTTCACAACAAGGCGACTCAAGCTTGTAACCAATAAAATAGATGCTTCATTCTATCTACTCTCCCGTATGCCTCAGAACCCTGGCCAATAAATAAAGATCGGCAGAAGCAAATAAAAGCCAGTGAAATATGGATGCTAAGTCATGTGTTTTAGTTTGGCGCAATATGTAGACACTAGTTAGACCTCAGCTGGAACACTGTGCACAGTTCTGGGTGTCACACTATAGGAAGGATGTGAACGCATTGGAGAGAGTGCAGAGAGGTTTACAAGAACGGTTTCAGGGATGAGAAATTTCAGTTTTGAGAATAGATGGGACTGTTCTCCTGGGAGAGAGGAAGGCGAAGAGGATATTTGATAGAGATGTTCAAAATTTTTAAAAATCCATTTGTGGCACTAGGGCGTCACTGGCTGGCCAGCATTTATTGCCCATCCCTCATTGCCCGAGGGCAGTTGAGAGACAACCACATTGCTCTGGAGGCACACGTAGGTCATTCCAGCTAAGGGCGGCCGATTTTCTTGTATAAAGGACATTAGTGAAGCAGATGGGTTTTTCCGACAATCGACAATGGTTTCATGGTCAGCAGTAGATTCTTAATTCCAGATTTTTGTTGAATTCAAATTTCACCATCTGCTGTGGGAGGATTCCCAGAGCACAAAGGGAAAAGAGGGGTGCGGCAGAAAGATGCGTCGACCTCGGCTGGGCTATATGATGGATTTCACAGGGTGGTTGCAAATGTGCTGCATTTCAGAGAAGCATAGACTCTCCACAGTGCAGAAGGAGACCATTTGGCCCATCATAGCATCCTGCTCAGACCCTCTCCCCATAACTCCGCTCATCCACCTAATGCACATCTTTGGACATGAAGGGGAAATTTATACAGTAAATAGCAGAACCCTTAAGAGCATTGATAGGCAGAGGGATCTGGGTGTACAGGTACACAGGTCTCTGAAAGTGGCAATGCAGGTGGAGAAGGTAGTCAAGAAGGCATACAGCATGCTTGCCTTCATTGGTCAGGGCATTGAGTTTAAAAATTGGCAAGTCATATTGCAGCTTTATAGAACCTTAGTTAGGCCGCACTTGGAATATAGTGTTCAATTCTGGTCGTCACACTACCAGAAGGATGCGGAGGCTTTGAAGAGGGAACAGAAAAGATTTACCAGGATGTTGCCTGGTATGGAGGGCATTAGCTATGAGGAGAGGTTGGAGAAACTTGGTTTGTTCTCACTGGAACGACGGAGGTTGAGGGGCGACCTGTTAGAAGTGTACAAGATTATGAGAGGCATGGACAGAGTGGATAGTCAGGAGCTTTTTCCCAGGGTGGAAGAGTCAATTACTAGGGGGGCACAGGTTTAAGGTGCGAGGAGCAAGGTTTAAAGGAGATATACGAGGCAGATTTTTTTTACAGAGAGTAGTGGGTGCCTGGAACTCGATGCCGGGGGAGGTAGTGGAAGCGGATACGGTAGTGACTTGGGGCGTCTTGACAAGTACATGAATAGGATGGGAATAGAGGGATATGGCCCCCAGAAGGGTAGGGGGTTTTAGTTAAGTCGGGCAGCATGGTCGGTGCAGGCTTGGAGAGCCGAAGGGCCTGTTCCTGTGCTATAATTTTCTTTCTTCTCTTTAGCATGGCCGATCCACATAACCTGCAAACCTTTGGACACCGAGGGACAATTTAGCATGGCTAATTCCCCTAACTGACACATCTTTGGACATGAAGGGGCAATTTAGCATGGCCAATCCCCCTAACCTATATATCTTTGGACACGAAGGGGCAATTTAGCATGGCCAATCCCCTTAACCTATCCATATTTGAACACTAAGAGACAATATAGCATTGCCAATCCACCTAACCTGCATAATCTTTGGATACTAAGGGACAATTTAGCATTGCCAATCCTCCTAAACTGCGCATCTTTGGAGTACGGGAGGAAACTGGAACACCTGGAGGAAACCCACACAGACACAGGAAGAACGTGCAAACTCCACACAGACAGTCACCCGAATCCGGGAATAGAACGTGGGTCCCTGCCACTATGGGGCAGCAGTGCTTGCCACTGTGTGAGGATGGAGGAAGGCAGACGAGCACGACCTACCATGTCAGCAAATTCTCTGGGATGAGTAGCTACAAGCTGCAGCAGTGACAGGACAGTGTCCAATTCTGGGGCATCGCTCTTTCAGAAGGTTGTCAAGGCTATCGCGAGGCTGTGAGAGGCGACTGACCAGAATGGTATCAGCAATGAGGGATTTCAGTCAATGTGGAAAGACTGGGATCATTCTCCTTGGAGCAGAGAAGGTCAATGGTAGATCAAAGGGCGGCATGGTAGCACAGTGGTTAGCACTGCTGCTTCACAGCTCCAGGGTCCTGGGTTCGATTCCCGGCTCGGGTCACTGTCTGTGTGGAGTTTGCACATTCTCCTCGTGTCTGCGTGGGTTTACTCCGGGTGCTCCGGTTTCCTCCCACAGTCCAAAGATGTGCGGGTTAGGTTGATTGGCCAGGTTAAAAATTGCCCCTTAGAGTCCTGGGATGCGTAGGTTAGAGGGATTAGCGGGTACATATGTGGGGGTAGGGCCTGGGTGGGATTGTGGTCGGTGCAGACTCGATGGGCCGAATGGCCTCCTTCTGCACTGTAGGGTTTCTATGATTCTATGAAATCAAAGCCTTCAAAATTTTAAGGACAGAGTAAAGAAAGAGAAACCATCTCAAGTAGCAGGAGGGATAGTAACAGGGCAGGCCAATATTTAAGAAATTGGTAAAAGGGCCCCAGATGGGGGAAGATGAGGGAAAACGCTCTTAATTAACAAGGGGGTGAAAGGTTGTCAGGCGTTAGGCAATTTAAGTGGAACCCCTAATGTGGTGGTAAGATTTTTAAATTAATAGACATCAAGGCACTAACAGAACTAGCAGCATTGAGTTAAATTGGGGCAGCATGGTGGCACAGTGGTTTGCACTGCTGCCTCACAGCGCGACGGACCAGGTTTTGATTCCTCGCTTGGGTCACTGTCTGTGTGGAGTTTGCACATTCTCCCCGTGTCTGCGTGGGTTTCCTCCCACAGTCCAAAGATATGCAGGTTGGGTGCATTGGCCATGATAGATTGCCACTTAGTGTCAGGGGGACTAGCAGGGTAAATATGTGGAGCTACACAGGTAGGAGCTGGGTGGGATTATGGTCGGTGCAGACTCGATGAGCCGAATGGCCTCCTTCTGCACTGTAAGGTTAGTACAATATATTCTATGATCGAAATGACTTTAAAAATAAGTTTATAGCTAAAGAGAAGCAATTTACAGTCACTGCTTCAAACGAATGATGATGATATGCTGATATTTTGAATGTATTATTATTGATTTTAAGAAACATTGTTCACTTTAGTCAAAAAGCATTTTCCCGCAAGGCATCATGTAAAGGTCATGAGGGCAAAGCCATATTTCGAGAGAATATTTGGGCCTTGAAAATATGCACGTTTTATCAGTAAAGTTTCAGATGGGAGAATATTGAGAACATTTTATTTTATTTCATGAGTAGGGTTTATTCACTGTCCGGAAGAAATGGACTGGTGCCCAAACGTGGTGTCACAAGTTAGTCTGGTTAGACAGTGATCTTTAAAGGGAACATATCAGAATGTTTATTTGAGCTTTGGGCTAAGCGTCTTAGGCTACTAGACAACCAAGGTATGGGGTCAGCCAAGAGAGGAGTTAGCTTCTGGATTTCACGGACTAATAAAATACCATAGAAATCATAGAACCCTACAGTGCAGAAGGAGGCCATTCGGCCCATCGAGTCTGCACCGAACACAGTCCCACCCAGGCCCTACCCCCACATATTTACCCGCTAATCCCTCTAACCTACTCAAAAGTATGTTGAGGGGTGGAATTCAATTGGCTAAAGTAGTTGACATGTATTATTGTTGATTTGTGTATCCTGAATATGATTGATTTAAAGTTATTGAAAGGCGGGTATAATTGATTAAAAAAAACTTGATTGTATACCTGAGATTCATTGGAGAGGTTCTGCTGCTCTATATCAGACCTACTTAACCATTTGGTGAACTCCGGTGGCCGCTGGTTTAAGTAAAGTTACGTCTTTATACAGATAGCTGCCTTGTGAGTCTTGTACTGGTTAAACGTTTGGCAGTACCGGTCACCTTGGGGACCCCACCACAGGCAGGAATGTGGGGAAGAGATTACAATTAGATTAGCCGTGATCTTATTGAGCAGGCTCGACAGGCTGAGTGGCCTCCTCGTGCTCATATTTTGGATGTTCACGTGAGTTGTGATCGGGAATATGCTGCCTGAAAGAGCAGCAAAAACAGGTTCAATATGATCTTTGTAATGGCTTGGGGATCACCTGGATGATGTGCACAAGCTGTCGCCTGAACATAAGAACTAGGAGTAGGAGTAGGCCATCTGGCCCCTTGAGCCTGCTCTGCCATTCAATAAGATCATGGCTGGTCTTTTCGTGGACTCACCTCCACTTACCCACCCACTCACCATAACCCTTAATTCCTTTACTGTTCAAAAATGTATCTATCCTTGCCTTAAAAACATTCAATGAGGTAGCCTCAATTGCTTCACTGGGCAGGGAATTCCCCAGATTCACAACCCTTTGTGTGAAGAAGTTCCCCCTCAACTCAGTCCTAAATCTGCTTCCCCTTATTTTGAGACCATGCCCCCTAGTTCTAGTTTCACCTGCCAATGGAAACAACTTCCCTGCTTCTATCTTATCCATTCCCTTCATAATCTTATATGTTTCTCTAAGATCTCCCCTCATTCTTCTGAATTCCAATGAGTATAGCCCCAGTCTACTCAGTCTCTCCTCATAAACCAACCCTCTCAACTCCGGAATCAACCTCGTGAATCTCCTCTGCATCCCCTCCAGTGCCAGTATATCCTTTCTCAAGTGAGGAGACCAAAACTGTCCACAGTACTCCAGGTGTGGCCTCACCAGCACCTTGTACAGCTGCAACATAATCTTGCTGTTTTTAAACTCCATCCCTCTAGCAATGAAGGACAAAATTCCATTTGCCTTCTTAATTACCTACTGCACCTGCAAACCAACTCTTTGTGATTCCTGCACAAGGACACCCAGATCCCTCTGCACAGCAGCATGCTGCAATTTTTTACCATTTAAATAATAGCCCATTTTGCTGTCATTCATACCAAAATGGATGACCTCACATTTACCAACATTGTACTCCATCTGCCAGACCCTCGCCCACTCACTAAAGACTATCTATATCCCTTTGCAGACTTTCAGCGTCCTCTACACACTTCGCTCTACCACTCATCTTCGTGTCATCTGCGAATTTTGACACACTACACTTGGTCCCCAACTCTAAATCATCTTTGTAAATCATAAACAATTGCGGTCCCAACACTGATCCCTGAGGCACACCACTAGTCACTAATCGCCAATCAGAAAAACACCCATTTACCCCCACTCTTTGCTTCCTGTTCGTTAACCAATCCTCTATCCATGCTAATAATTACCCGTAACACGGTGCACCTTTATCTTATGTAGCAGTCTTTGGTGCGGCACCTTGTCAAATGCCTTCTGGAAATCCAGATACACCACATCCACAGGTTCCCCATTGTCTACTGCACATGTAATGTTCTCAAAGAATTCCACCAAATTAGTCAAACATGACCTGCCCTTCATGAACCCATGCTGCATCTTACCAATGGGACAATTTATATCCAGATGTGTTGCTATTTCTTCCTTGATGATAGATTCAAGCATTTTCCCTACTACAGAAGTTAAGCTAACCGGCCTACAGTTACCCGCCTTTTGTCTACCTCCTTTTTTAAACAGTGGTGTCACATTTGTACATTTGAACAGATGACTTTGAGTATTCTGTTGGGTGCACTGACCCTGGTACAGCTTCTGAAAGAATTCCCAGGCTACTTCAGCAGAGCGTCTGTCTGGGTGAAGTCTCAAGTTAACACAATTAGAATTTGAATTCAAACAATACCTGGAACTTACATTTGACTGCAGGCTTTGATTTGATTATTAAAGTGAATGTTGTGAAAGTGAAAGAGTCAGGGTGTCATGTTGCAGCTTTATCAAACTTTGGTTAGGCCGCACTTAGAGTATTGCGTACAATTCTGGTCGCCACATTAAAAACATAGAAACTAGAAGCAGGAGGAGGCCATTCGGCCCTTCCAGCCTGCTCCGCCATTCATTTTGATCATGGCTGATCATCCAATTCAATATCCTGATTTCTCCTTCCCCTCATATACCTTGATCCGTTTAGCCCCAAGAGCGATATCTAATTTCTTCTTGAAATCACACAATGTTTTGGCCTCAACTACTTTCTGTGGGAGTGAATTCCACACATTCACCACCCTCTGGGTGAAGAAATTTCTCCTCATCTCAGCTCGAAAAGGTTTACCCCTTATCCTCAAACTCTGACCCCTAGTTCTGGACTCCCCCACCATCGGGAACATTCTTTCTGAATCTCCCCTGACTAATCCTGTTAGTATTTAATAAGTTTCTATGAGATCTCCTCCCACTCTTCTAAACTCCAGTGAATATAATCCTAACCCACTTAGTCTCTCCTCATATGACAGACCTGCCATCTCAGGAATCAGCCTGGTAAACCTTCGCTGCGCTCCCTCTGTAGCAAGGACATCCCTCCTCAGATAAGGAGACCAAAACTGCACACAATAGTCCAGGTGTGGCCTCACTAATGCCCTATACTATTGCAGCAAAACATCCCTATCCCTATACTCAAATCCTCTCGCTATGAAGGCCTACATACCATTTGCCTTCTTTACTGCCTGCTGTACCTGCACGCTTACTCTCAGCGACTGATGCACGAGGACTCCAAGGTCTCGCTGAGTATCCACCTCTCTCAATTTATACCCATTCAAGTAATAATCTGTCTTCCTATAATTTTGACCAAACCTCATAATTATCCAGATTATATTGCATCTGCGATATCTTTGCCCACAAACCCAGGGTGTCCAAGTCACGGTGAAGCATCCCCGCATCCTCCTCACAGCTCACCCTCCCACCCAACTTTGTATCATCTACAAATTTACAGTTCCCTCTTCCAAATCATTAATATATGTGAACAGTTGGGGGTTGTAGCACAGATCCCTGCGGTACCCCACGAGTCACTGCTTGTCAATCAGAAAAATACTCATTGATGCTAACTCTTTGCTTCCTATCTGCTAACCAGCTTTCTATCCATCTCAAGACATTACCTGCAATCCCATGTGCTTTAACTTTACATAGCAGTCTGTTATGTGAGGCCTTGTCGAAAGCCTTCTGAAAGTCTAAATAAACCACATCCACTGGTTCTCCTCAGTCAACTCTATTTGTTACATCCTCAAAGAATACACACGCTCTTCCATCGGGTAAAAGATACAAAAGTCTGAGGACATGTACCATCCAACTCAAGAACAGCTTCTTCCCTGCTATCAGACTTTTGAATGGACCTACATCGCATTAAATTGATTTTTCTCGACATCCTAGCTATGACTGCAACATGACATTCTGCGCTCTCTCCTTTCCTTCTCTATGAAAAGTATGCTTTGAAGTGCGCAAAAAACAATACTTTTCACTGTATCCCAATAAATCAAATCAATCGACTCGTCAATTTTGTAATTCCATACTGACTTTGTCTGATTATACCACTGCCTTCCAAATGCTGAGTTATGAAATCCTCAATAATGGCCTCTAGCAACTTCCCCAGCACCGAAGTCAGGCTCACTGGTCAAGAGTTTTCACTCGACCTCCCCTTTTGAATCGCAGACTCACATTAACTATCCTCCAAACTGTAGGAACTAATCCAGAGTCCAAAGAATTTTGAAAAATACTCACTGATGGATCTGTTATTTCCAGGGCCACTTCCTTAAGCACTCTGGATGAAGATTATCAGGACGTGGAGATTTATCCACCTTCAATCCCATCAATTTCTCCAAAATAATTTCTCTACTAATGCTGATTTCCTTCAGCTCCTCACAAAAACTTGTTTCTCTCAGCACTTCTGGTACATTATTCATGTCTTCTTTTGTGAAGACAGAAGCAAAGTATGAATTAAATTCCTCAGCCATTTCTTTATTCCCTGTTACGAGTTCTCCTGTTTCTGACTGTAAGGGGTCTACATTCGTTTTTGTCAATCTTTTTCTCTTTACATATCTATAGAAACCTTTTCAGTCAGTTTATGTTCCCCGCTACCTTACTTTCATACTCTATTGTTCCCTTAATCAATCCCTTGGTCCTCCTTTGCGGAATTTTAAACTGCTCCCAATCTTCAGGCCTATTACTGGAAAAACATGGAAGCTTTGGCGAGGGTGCAGAAGAAATTTACCAGGATGCTGCCTGGATTAGAGGGTATGAGCTATAAGGAGAGGCTGGACAAACTAGGATTGCTTTCTCTGGAGCAGTGGAGGCTGAGGGGAGACCTGATGGAAGTCTATAAAATGATGAGGCACAGAAAGGGTTGACAGTCAGAATCTTTTTCCCAGAGTTGAAATATCTAATACTAGGGGTCAAGTACTTAAGGAGAGAGGTTCAAAGGGGATGTGAGGGGGCAAGTTTTTTTGCACAGAGAATGGTAAGTGTCTAGAACGTGCTGCCAGGGGTGATGGTACAGACAGATACGATAGGGATGTTTAAGCAGCTTTTAGATAAACACATGAATATGCAAGGAATAGAGGGATGTGGACCAAGGGCAGACAGAAGGGATTAGTTTAAGTAGGCATCATGTTCGGCACAACATTATGGGCCGAAGGGCCTTCTCCTGTGCCGTTCAATGTTATCTATTCGCTTTGTGCCTGGGTGAATTGTTGGTCCACAAGTGGGTCTAAACTCTCAAAAAGGTAAACTGAATAAAATAGGTCTTTGGGGAAGGAGAGGAGTGGGATTAAGTGGATTGCTATTTCAAAGTGGTACGAGAGGATTCTCCAGATGCTAACACACCAGAGGGCAGATGTTTAGTAAAGGGCCCTTACCGCTTACCAAGATGATAAGGCAGGATTAGCAATCAGAGATGGAGCGGGACCTCAATCACTGGGTAACAGCTGCAAACCATTCCTAAAACACAAGAGGAGAGTTCGGAAAGTCAGTTGTCGCTTTCCGTAGCATCCGTTGAATCACAGGGAAGAGGAGCAGTAGGTAGCCCATCCACATTCAGCCCTTCCATTCTGCTTTACCTATCAATACAAATATTGCTGATCTTGTGTCTCAACTCCACTGTCCCGACCTATCCTCATATCGCTGCCTCCAATAATCTCCCCAACTCAGCCTCAAACATTCTCAAGGGCTGAGCACCGACAACTCTCTCTGGAGGGCAGAATTCCAAAGATTCACAAGCCTCTGAGTGAAGACATTTCTCCTCAGCTCAGTCCGTAACAGCCAATGCATTTAAATATCTTCAATTTCAAAATAATGCTCTTCATGTTGCTCCATGTCGACATTAATGCACGTCTCCATAACCTCCTCCAGCCCCTACACCCCTCCCTATCTCTGCAACCTCCTCCAGCCCCTACACCCCTCCCTATCTCTGTAACCTCCTCCAGCCCCTACACCCCTCCCTATCTCTGTAACCTCCTCCAGCCCCTATACCCCTCCCTATCTCTGTAACCTCCTCCAGCCCCTACACCCCTCCCTATCTCTTTAACCTCCTCCAGCCCCTACACCCCTCCCTATCTCTGTAACCTCCTCCAGCCCCTACACCCCTCCCTATCTCTGTAACCTCCCCAGCCCCTACAATCCTCCCGATCTCTGTAACCTCCCCCAGCCCCTAAACCCCCTCCCGATCTCTGTAACCTGCTCCAGCCCCGACAACCCTGCCTATCTCTATAACCTCCTCCAGCCCCTAAAACCCTCTCTATCTTTTAACCTCCTCCAGCCCCGACAACCCTATCTCTAACCTCCTTTAGCCCCTAAAACCCTCCCTTTCTGTAACCTACTCCAGTCCCTACAATCCTCCCGATCTCTGTAACCTCCTCCAGACCTTACACCCCTCCCTATCTCTCTCATCTCCTCCAGCCCCTGCAACCTTCCATATTTCTGTAACCTCCTCCAGACCTTATAATCCTCCTTTTCTCCGTAACTTGCCCCTTCATACTGATCCTTCCCCATTATGCTGACCCCGCTCCTCACTCAGTCCCTCTCCCTCTGACCTCTCCACTTACTCTACCCCCTCACATTGACTTCATTCTTCACTTTCACTGTGTCCCCTCACAATGATTTTGTCACCTCATTCTTACCCCTGCACTCAATGACCACTCTGCCTGACTGTGACCCCTCATCCTGCCCCTTCAGTCTGACCCTGCCCTTCACTCTGACCCCAATGCATCACACTGACTATGGTTCCTCTAACTGGCTCCACCACAGCATTCTGACCCCGACAGGGTGAGAACACTGTCCTGTTATGTTGATCTGACTCAGTTCGGCTCCACCTCTCACTGACCCTGTCCCTCAGTCTCACTCTGACTCTATCCCCTCACTGACCCTGCACCCCTCAGTGTCACTCTCACCCTATCCCCTCACTGACCCTGCACCCTCACTCCATTCCCTCAGTCTGACCCTAACCTCTCACGAACTCCGACCCACTCCATCCCCGCCTCCCCCCTCACTCTGTCCCCATACCACGCTCCAACCCCCCAAACATGGCCCCTGCCCCCCCCACCCCACTGTCCCTGCCACCCCAGCCAGTCCCCGTCCTCCCCACCCAGCCCCGCCCCTCATCACACCCAGTCCCCCCCCCGGCCCACCCAGTCCCCCATCCCCGCCCTCTCCACCCACCCACCCATTCCCCGCCCCCCCCCCACCCACCCATTCCCCGCCCCCCCCCCCACCCACCCATTCCCCGCCCCCCCCAACCACCCATTCCCCGCCACTCCCCCACCCATTCCCCGCCCCCCCCACCCACCCATTCCCCGCCCCCCCCCACCCACCCATTCCCCGCCCCCCCCACCATTCCCCGCCCCCCCCACCCATTCCCCGCCCCCCCCCCCACCCACCCATTCCCCGCCACCCCCCCCACCCATTCCCCGCCCCTCCCCCACCCATTCCCCGCCCCCCCCACCCACCCACCAATTCCCCGCCCCCCCCCCACCCACTCCCCGCCCCCCCCACTCCCCGCCCCCCCCCACCCACTCCCCGCCCCCCCCACCCACTCCCCGCCCCCCCCCACCCACTCCCCGCCCCCCCCACCCATTCCCCGCCCCCCCCCACCCACCCATTCCCCGCCCCCCCCACCTACCCACCCATTCCCCGCCCCCCCCACCTACCCACCCATTCCCCGCCCCCCCCCACCTACCCACCCATTCCCCGCCCCCCCCCACCTACCCACCCATTCCCCGCCCCCCCCCACCTACCCACCCATTCCCCGCCCCCCCCCACCTACCCACCCATTCCCCGCCCCCCACCCACCCACTCCCCGCCCCCCACCCACCCACCCATTCCCCGCCCCCCCCACCCACCCATTCCCCGCCCCCCCCACCCACCCATTCCCCGCCCCCCCCCACCCATTCCCCGCCCCCCCCACCCATTCCCCGCCCCCCCCACCCATTCCCCGCCCCCACCTACCCATTCCCCGCCCCCCCCACCCACCCATTCCCCGCCCCCCCCCAGCCACCCATTCCCCGCCCCCCCCACCCATTCCCCGCCCCTCCCCACCCACCCATTCCCCGCCCCTCCCCACCCACCCACCCATTCCCCGCCCCTCCCCACCCACCCACCCATTCCCCGCCCCTCCCCACCCACCCATTCCCCGCCCCTCCCCACCCACCCATTCCCCGCCCCTCCCCACCCACCCATTCCCCGCCCCTCCCCACCCACCCATTCCCCGCCCCCCCACCCACCCACCCATTCCCCGCCCCCCCCACCCACCCATTCCCCGCCCCCCCCACCCACCCATTCCCCGCCCCCCCCACCCACCCATTCCCCGCCCCCCCCACCCACCCATTCCCCGCCCCCCCCACCCACCCATTCCCCGCCCCCCCCACCCACCCACCCATTCCCCGCCCCCCCCACCCATTCCCCGCCCCCCCCACCCACCCACCCATTCCCCGCCCCCCCACCCATTCCCCGCCCCCCCCACCCACCCATTCCCCGCCCCACCCACCCCCCCCACCCCTCCCCCCCACCCAGTCCCCGCCCCTCCCCCCCCACCCAGTCCCCGCCCCTCCCCCCCCACCCAGTCCCCGCCCCTCCCCCCCCACCCAGTCCCCGCCCCTCCCCCCCCACCCAGTCCCCGCCCCTCCCCCCCACCCAGTCCCCGCCCCTCCCCCCCACCCAGTCCCCGCCCCTCCCCCCCACCCAGTCCCCGCCCCTCCCCCCACCCAGTCCCCGCCCCTCCCCCCCACCCTGTCCCCGCCCCTCCCCCCCACCCTGTCCCCGCCCCTCCCCCCCACCCTGTCCCCGCCCCTCCCCTCCCCACCACCCTGTCCCCGCCCCTCCCCCCCACCCAGTCCCCGCCCCTCCCAGGCCCCGCCCCTCCCCCTCACCCAGTCCCCGCCCCTCCCCCCCACCCAGTCCCCGCCCCTCCCCCCCACCCCACCCAGTCCCCGCCCCTCCCCCTCACCCAGTCCCCGCCCCTCCCCCCCACCCAGTCCCCGCCCCCCCCACCCAGTCCCTGCCCCTCCCCCCCACCCAGTCCCCGCCCCTCCCCCCACCCAGTCCCTGCCCCTCCCCCCACCCAGTCCCTGCCCCTCCCCCAGTTCCTGCCCCTCCCCCAGTCCCCGCCCCCCACCCAGTCCCCGCCCCTCCCCCCACCCAGTCCCCGCCACTCCCCCCCACCCAGTCCCCGCCCCTCCTCCCCACCCAGTCCCCGCCCCTCCTCCCCACCCAGTCCCCGCCCCTCCCCCCCACCCAGTCCCCGCCCCTCCCCCCACCCAGTCCCCGCCCCTCCCCCCACCCAGTCCCCGCCCCTCCCCCCACCCAGTCCCCGCCCCTCCCCCCACACAGTCCCCGCCCCTCCCCCCACCCAGTCCCCGCCCCCTCCCACCCAGTCCCCGCCCCCTCTCACCCAGTCCCCGCCCACTCCCACCCAGTCCCTGCCCCTCTCCCACCCAGTCCCCGCCCCTCCCCCGCCCCTCCCCTCCCCACCCAGTCCCCGCCCCTCCCCCGCCCCTCCCCCACCCAGTCCCCGCCCCTCCCCCACCCAGTCCCCGCCCCTCCCCCACCCCTCCCCACCCAGTCCCCGCCCCTCCCCACCCAGTCCCCGCCCCTCCCCCACCCAGTCCCCGCCCCTCCCCCACCCAGTCCCCGCCCCTCCCCTCCCCCACCCAGTCCCCGCCCCTCCCCTACCCAGTCCCCGCCCCTCCCCCACCCAGTCCCCGCCCCTCCCCGCCCCTCCCCCACCCAGTCCCCGCCCCTCCCCTCCCCCACCCAGTCCCCGCCCCTCCCCTCCCCCACCCAGTCCCCGCCCCTCCCCTCCCCCACCCAGTCCCCGCCCCTCCCCCACCCTGTCCCCGCCCCTCCCCCCCCACCCAGTCCCCACCTCTCCCCCACCCAGTCCCCGCCCCTCCCCCACCCAGTCCCTCCCCCCCCCAGTCCCCGCCCCTCCCCACCCAGTCCCTCCCCTCCCCCACCCAGTCCCTCCCCCCCCCCCCCCAGGTCTTGCACTTTGGTTGCAGCCTCTCAGACTCCACATGCTCCCGAGGGCCCATTGCTGACCCCCTCTCCCCTGACCCCTCTCCTTTCACCTCTTGCTATGACCCCCCTTTTGTCCCTCCCCACTGACCCATCCCCTTTGACCCCGTCATATGGCCGCTCCCCTGACCTTCTCACTTTCCCCTCTCTCCCCACAATTCCTCCCCATCCTTCTCTGGCTCCCTCCCTCTGTCCCTCACTATCTCTCTTCATCATTCACTTTCTCTCTCCCTCTGTTCTCACCTCCCCCGGTTTCCCGCTTCTCATTTCAAACCCGCGCCTCGCGCGGCCCCAATCCCAACCGACTCCCACCACTTGCCGCATGCGCAAGGCGGCGCCGGCGCTCGTGGAGATGTCATCGCGCAGACCCGCCCCCGGCACTAACGTCACGCCACGTCCCCCCGGCACCGACGTCACTGGTCCGCCCCCAACATTGTCGTCACGTCGCTGAGCATGTTCTCTGCTGGCGCCGGGGTGGGGGGGGGGGGGAGGGGGCGGAGGCGCATGCGTGCAGCGTGCTGGCCTGTTTCCCGCCTCTGGCTGGCCGGAATGGCGGGAAAAGGGTTGGAGTTGTTGCAACGAAGGTCTTTGCAGCAGCGGCTATTGCAGGAGGCCCTTCTTCCCGTCCCTTCCCTGATACCCATTCCCACTCGCTTTAATTATCTCCAAACTCCCTTGATTCAGGGACAGTATCTGTCAGTGGGAAAAGGCTAGAAGCCATTATTAAAGATGTTGTCACTGGGTACTTGGATAGGTTTAAGGTAATCGGGCAGAGCCAACATGGTTATGTGAAAGGAAAAACTTGTTTATTCGAGTTCTCTGAAGAAGCAACTTGTGCTGTAGATGAAGGGGAACCGGTGGATGTACTGTACTTAGATTTCCAGAAGGCATTCGATTAGGTGCACATCAAAGGCTCTTGTGGAAATAAAAGCTCATTGTGTAAGGGGTAATATACTGGCATGGATAGATGATCGGCTGGCTAACAGGCAGCAGAGACTATGCAAGAATGGGTCATTTTCAGGTTGACAAGATCTCACAAATGGTGTGTCACAGGCATTGGGCGGCATGGTAGCGCAGTGGTTAGCACTGCTGCCTCAAAATGCCAGGGACCAGGGTTCAATTCACAGCTTGGGTCACTGTCTGCGGAGTCTGCACGTTCTCCCCGTGTCTGCGTGGATTTCCTCCGGGTGCTCCCGTTTCCTCCCACGGTCCAAAGATGTGCAGGTTGGGTGGATTGGCCATGATAAATTGCCGCTTAGTGTCAGGAGGGGATTAGCAGGGTAAAAACGTAGGTTATGGTGATTGGGCCTGGGTGGGATTGTTGTTGGTGCAGGCTCGATTGACCAAATGGTCTCTTTCTGCACTGTAGGAATTCTATGATCAGTATTGGGACCTCAACTGTTTCCAATTTATAAAAATGACTTAGATGGAGGAATGGTTGCTGACTTTGCTGATGACACAAAGATAGGAATGTAATTTGTGAGGAGGATATAAAGGAGGCTACAAATCGATGAAACGAGTGCAGAAAGATCTCACAAATGGAGTATAATGTGGGAAAATGTAACACTGGGATGGCATGGTGGCACAGTGGTTAGCACTGCTTCCTCACAGCTCCAGGGACCCGGGTGCGATTCCTGGCTTGGGTCACCATCTGTGTGAAGTCTGCATGTTCTCTCTGTGTCTGTGGGTTTCCTCCGGGTGCTCCAGTTTCCTCCTACAGTCTGAAGACATGCTGGTTAGGTGCATTGGCCATGCTAAATTCTTCCTGCGTATCCGAACAGGCACCGGAGTGTGGCGACTAGGGGATTTTCACAGGAACTTTATTGCAGTGTTAACGTCAGCCTACTCACGACACTAATAAATAAACTAAACATTAAAACATTGTCCATTTTGGCAGGAAGAAAAAAAAATCAAATGGTGAGGGATTGCAGAGCTCTGGGGTGCAGAGGGATCCGGATGTCCTAGTGCGTGGATCACAAAAGACTAGAATGAAGCGAGTGCAATATTACAATTCATTATGAGGGGAATTGAATACAAAAGTATGTCCGTCCTGAGCCTACCTCAGTGATTCAGTGAAGCCCGTCCCAATCAGCATTTAATCTCCGAGTTGGACACGTTGCAGGCTCAACTTAAATTTGGCAATTTTAGATTGTGACCGGTTTCCTCCATCATAAACCCCTTTTTTCAAATATCCCATAAATAACTTGCTTCAATACAAACTCCCACATGAGGCTATCTGTCTTTTTTGTTGTAATCTCTCACAGCTCGAACATATTCTCCCTCCCTTCAGTTCTGACCAAGCGCCAAAGGGCTCGAAATGTTAACTCTGCTTTCTCTCCTCATAAACCTATCTGTGCCACTCTGACCCCTCAGTCTCACTCTGACCCTATCCCCTCACTGACTCTACCCTTATAAACTTACCTAGCCCCTCACTGACCTTACCCCTCACACTGACTCTACCACTCACACACTCTAACCTAGCCCCTGACTACCCATACTGACCTTACCCTTCACTCTGACCTACACCCTCACTGACTCTATCCACACTGTCTCTACCAGCACATTCTGACCAAACCCCCTCACTGACTCCACCCACAGTCTCTATGCATACGCTCTGACCAAACCCCCTCACTGACTCGACTCTCACTATCTCTACCCATACACACTGACCAAACCCCCTCACGGATTACCCACATTGTCTCTACCCTTACACTCTGACCTTGCCCACTCACTCTGACATTACCCTTCACTTTGGTTCCAGCCTCTCAGACTCCACACATGACCCTTGTTTTCTCCCCTCCCCTTTAACCCTTCCTCTTGGACCCCTTCCCCCTCTTTGACACCTTCATATGACCCCTCCCTGACCTCATCCTTCACTTTGATCCCTCCCCCAACTCTCTCCCCATTCTCACCCTATCTCTCTCCCTCATTCTCCCTGTTTCCTTCCCCCCATTCCTCTCTCTCTCTCCTTTCCCCATATTTCTCTCTTCATTCTCTCTCCCCCCCTTCATTCTCACCTCCCCAGTTTCCCACTTCTCATTTAAAATCCCACTCTGTGCTCACTGATCCACATTATCTTATTCCATTATTCAGGAAGCGCAGTGGAGAACATGCCCCTATCTATCAGCAGGGGAGAAGTGGAAATGGTTGAGAGCTTCAAGTTTTTAGGTTTCCAGATCACCAACAACCTGTCCTGGTCCCTCCACGCCAACGCTACAGTTAAGAAATCCCACCAACTTTCTCAGGAGGCTAAGGAAACTTGGCATGATCGCTATGACTCTCACCAACTTTTACAGATGCACCATAGAGAGCATCCATTCTGATTGTATCACAGCTTGGTATGTCTCTTGCTCTGCCCAAGACCGCAAAAAAAACTACAAAGGGTCATGAATGAAGCCATTCAGTCCATCACGCAAACTAGCCTCCCATCCGTTCACTCTGTCTACACTTCCCGCTGCCTCGGCAAAGCAGCCAGCATAATTACAGACCCCACACATCCCGGACATACTCTTTTCCATCGGAAAAAAGATACAAAAGTCTGAGGTCACGCACCAACCCATTCAAGAACAGCTTCTTCCCTGCTGGCGTCAGACATTTGAATGGACCTACCTCGCATTAAGTTGATCTTTCTCTACACCCTGGCTCTGACTGTAACACTGCATTCCGCACTCTCTCCTTTCATTGTCTATGAATGGTATGCTTTGTCTGTATAGTGCCCAACAACCAATACTTTTCACTCTATATTAATTCATGTGACAATAATAAATCAAATCAAATACCGGCACTCTTTCCGGTGAAATCGGTTTAATGCCCAGAAAGGCTGTAAAGCCTATTTAAATATGAATGACATAATTGGAATGTCATTAACAAGTCCCGGGCGCTCTCACCCGGGCTCACTTACCTGTACCACCTTGCTGGCCGAGGGTGCTCTCTCTGTCTCCCTAGTTAGCCTACATGTGACTTTAATAAATAAACGTTTAAAACTTTAGCAAGACCAGTGCACCGAACCAGCATGACACGAGGGAGAATGAAATAGGATTGTTGATTGGGTGAAATCGAGTAAATTGGGTAGGAGGAGGCTTGTGTGGAGAATGGACTGATTCTGTGCTGTGGAATTGGTATAATTGCGTGGAAATTACATTACGACCAAGATTGTCAGTGCATCAAGAACGCTTTCAGTCACTTAAAGTGCCTTTAATAGTTGTACACCAGTAACTCTGCTTTTCAGTAAACAGTTGCTAAGCAGACAAGCCATTCTGCGATATCGCCAATCATGTAACTTTAATATTTAAATATATACAGAGCACCTCCATGCTGGGCATTCAAACACAACACATTTCTGTACTAAAGGCTGTTTTCTGTTAAACCTGCTCTTGCTGCGTTTAAAGGGCGGTTTACTTCTTTCACCCACAGCGAGGCCCCTGGGTGTTGTTGTAAAATCCAGCTCCCGCCAGCTGAGCGAAGCAATTGTGCACGCCTTTGATATTTCTTTCTGTAGCCTGGCACCGGAACTCTGAGCATCGATTTGTGTCTCAGGCCTCTTCGTTACTGTTTAAAAAGAGGAATTAGCACCATGTACAATGGATAGTTAAACTTTGATAGTTAATCAGGTCTGCCATTCGCATGGGAAGGGATCAGTGGCCCCATCTATCTACTGATAGCTCACGGTGTGCTCTTGGGGTGGACAGAGGGGTGAATGTACGTCAGTTCAGGTGGTGTCCAAGGTTGGGCATGTCTTGTTGCAATCGCTAATGTAGTTGTGTTGTGGCTCCCTTCAATGTCCCCATGTTTGATTTACAATCAGTGCACAGCCATCTGCTCTGTGCTGGCCTTTCTGCTCCACACAAGCCTCCTCTGTCCCCTCTGCATCTCACCCCAACGTCCACCCATTCTTCTGTTCCTTTTGTCCTCGTGTGTTTATCCACCTACCCCTGAAATGCATTGACACCATTCACCTCCGCCACTCCCTGTGGGAATGAGTTCCACATTCTCCCCACTCCCCGTGGGAGCAAAGACCACATTCTCCCCACTCCTCGTGGGAGCAAATACCACATTCTCCCCACTCCCCGTGGGAGCAAAGATCACATTCTCCCCACTCCTCGTGGGAGCAAATTCCATATTCTCCCCACTCCCCGTGGGAGAAAATTCCACATTCTCCCCACTCCCTGTGGGATCATGTTCCATTCTCCCCATTCCCCGTGAGAGCGAGTTCCACATTCTCCCCATTCCCCGTGGGAGCGGGTTCCACATTCTCCCCACTCCCTGCAGGAGCGAGCTGCACATTCCCCCCACTCCCCGTGGGAGCGAGTTCCACATTCTCCCCATTCCCTGTGGGAGCGAATTCCACATTCTCCCCACTGCCCGTGGGAGCAAGTACCACATTCTCCCCACTCCCTGTGGGAGCGAGTTCCACATTCTCCCCACTCCCTGTGGGAGCGAGTTCCACATTCTCCCCACTCCCTGTGGGAGCGAGTTCCACATTCTCCCCACTCCCTGTGGGAGTGAGTTCCACATTCTCCCCACTCCCTGTGGGAGCGAGTTCCACATTCTCCCCATTCCCCGTGGGAGCGAGTTCCACATTCTCCCCACTCCCTGTGGGAGTGAGTTCCACATTCTCCCCACTCTATGGTTGAAGAGGTTTCTCCTGAATTCTCTGAAGGGATTTATCCGACATGGTCTAATATTGAACAACCAACGGTGGCCCGGTTCTGGTCTTGAACACAAGTGGAGACATCTTCCCTACATCTGCCTTTTTGAACCCTTTCACAATCTCAAAGACCTCAGTCCTCTCTGTTCTGGAGAAAGGAGCCCCCTGCCTGTTCAGCCTTTCCTGTTAAGTCTATTCTCTCAGTTCTGCCAATTGACAATGTGAATGAAATATGATTTCATGCATCATATCTGGTGGCAGGGTGACGCAATGGTTAGCGCTGCTGCCTTACAGTGCCAGGGACCCGGGTTCAATTTCGGGCTTGTGTGACTGTGTGGAGTCTGCATGTTCTCGACTGTGCCTGCATGGGATTCTTCCCACAGTCCAAAGATGTGTGGGTTTGGTGGATTGGCCATGCTAAATTGCCCCTTAGTGTCCAAAGATGTGTAGGTTAGGGGGATTGGCCATGGGAAATTGCCCCTCAGTGTCTAAAGATGTGTAGGTTAGGGAGTTTGACCATGGTAAATTGCCCCTTAGTGTCCAATGATGTGCAGGTTAGGGGGATTGGTCATTGGAAACTGCCCCTTAATGTCCAAGATGTGTAGGTTAGGGGGCTTGGCCATGTAAAGATGTAGGGTTACGGTGGATAGGGCGAGGAAGTTGGTGTAGGTAAGATGTTTTGTCAGAGAGTTACTGCAGATTCGATGGGCTGAATGGTCTCCTCTGCACTGAAGGGATTCCAGGTTTCTACCTGCTCCTGTTCCTGTCCAGTTTCGAAACTTGCAGCCAATTACCTCACCATATTAGCCTGCCCTAAGCCTGATCACTGCCTTGATTCTGAACTGTTTCTGGTGGCTTTCTTACTGAATTGATGGTAGTATACGCACACACCTCATATTCCACATCCAACAGGATGCAACCCCTCCGCTCCCAGAGAGTCAAAGAGGAATATAAGTGTGGCACACCCTTTCATCTGGTGTCTTTTGATCGAGAAAAACAAAAGAGTGCTCTAATTCTTAATCCACTTTAATGTTACCATCTCCATGGATAAAGGACTTCCACTTTCACACTACCTTTTCCGAGGTCAGGACATGGCAGAGTGCTTTACTGTCAATGACCTACCCTTCAAAAGGTTGTCATGATCGGAAACACAGCAACCAATTTGTGCACAGAAAGCTCCCACATACAATTCAACAATGACCAGAGATTAGTTTTGTGCTGAGTTAAATATTGAGCCTAAGATGCTGGGGCAAATTCCCCTGCTCTTCTTGCAACGGTGTCCTGAGATCTTTTGGGTCTGCCTGAGAGCGTGGGGGGGTCGGGGGTGTTGGGGGGGGTCATACTTTAGCCTCCCTTCTGAAGAATGGTGCTGCTGACAATGCAGCACTCCTGGCGTGGTGAAAGGTGCTGTATCAGCGGGAAATCTCACTTTCCTGTGACGACTACCTCTGCCATTACTCCTCCTCGCAACCACATCTCGCTCTGGTAACCACACCTGCTAAGTCCCACACGATGAGCAAAGGCTCAGAAGGCTCTACAATTCACATCTGAAAAGCTTGACAAGGGATACAGGAACAGCAAGGAGCCCGCTGCTCCATTCAGTGAGACCATGGCTAATCGTCAAATTTGACAGCTGCAAGTTTCTAGGTATCCAGATCACCAACAACCTGTCCTGATCTCTGCACATTGACGCTATAGTTAAGAAAGCTCATTAACGGCTCTACTTTCTCAGGCGGCTCAGGAAATTCGGCATGTCCGCTTTGACTCTCACCAACTTTTACAGATGCACCATAGAAAGCATTCTTTCTGGTTGTATCACAGCTTGGCATGGCTCCTGCTCTGCCCAACACCGCAAGAAACTACAAAGGGTCACTCAAACCGGCCTCCCATCCACTGACTCTGTCTTCACTTCCCGCTACCTTGGAATAGCAGCCAGCATAATCAAGGATCCCACGCACCCCGAACATTCTCTCTTCTACCTTCTTCTGTCGGGAAGGACACCACAGCAGATGTCATCTCCCTGGCCCTGCACTCAACCCTGGAACATCTATATAAAAAACACACCGATGTCAGACTCTATTTATCAACGACTGCTCAGTCTTCAACACCATTATTCCTATGAAACTCATCTCCAAACTTCGTGGCCTGGGCCTCGGCACCTCCCACGGCGACTGGATCCTGAACTTCCTAACCCACAGACCACAATCAGTAAGGATAGGCAACAACATCTCCTCCACGATCAGCCTCAACACCAGTGCTCCACAAGGCTGTGCCCTCAGCCCCTTACTATACGCCATATACATCAAAGACTGTGTGGCCAAATCCCCTCCAACTCCATTTTCAAGTTTGCTGATGACACCACCGTAGTGGGTCGGATCTCAAACAATGACCAGACAAGAGTACAGGAATGAGATAGAGAATCTGGTGAACTGCGACAACAATAATCTCTCCCTCAATGTCAACAAAACAAAGGAGATAGTCATTGACTTCAGGAAGTGTAGAGGAGAACATGCCCCTGTCGACATCAAAGAGGATGAAGTAGAAATGGGTTTTTTCCGGGTGCTCCGATTTCCTCCCACAGTCCAAAGATGTGCGGGTTAGGTGGATTGGCAATGCTAAATTGTCCCTTAGTGTCAGGGGGACTAGCTGGGGTAGATGCATGGGGTTATGGGGATAGGGCCTGTGGGATTGTGGTCGGTGCAGACTCGATGGGTCGAATAACCTCCTTCTGCACTGTAGCATTCTATGATATGTACTCTATGATCGGTATGCTTTGCCTGTATAGTGCGCAAGAAACAATACTTTTCCCTGTATCCCACCACGTGTGACAATAATATATCAAATCTGTGACCTAAAACACTCACCTTTACCTCACGTCCCTTACAACAGATTTTAAGAATAAGACAAAATCTATCAATCTCAGATTTAAAATTAACAGCTGATCACCAGCATCAATAGCTGCTTGTGGAAAAGTTTCCAGACTTTTCCACCCTGGGTGTGGAGAAGTTTTCATTAATTTCATTTCTTAAAAGAGAAGCAAAATTCTGCAGATGCAGGGAATCTGAAGTAAAAGAAGGAAAATGCTGGCAAAACTCTGTGTGTCTGGTAGCATGCGTGGGGAGAGATGTAAAGTTAATGGCTGGGATTCTCCGACCTTGCCTACGACTGGGATTCTCCAGTCCCGCTGCTGCGAGTGGAGATTTGGCTGAGCGCCAAATTCTCCATTCTTGCCGGCAGTGGTAGCAGGTCGAAGAATTCCGGTCAACGTTTCAAGAGTTCTGATGACCAGAGATCTGTTTCATTGTAATTCTAATGGATGGCTCTGTTTCTCTCCCCACAGATGCTGCTGAACCTGCTGAGAATTTCCTGTTGTTTTTAATTTCACTCCTGGAAGGTCTGGCTCTTTCATTTTTAGCCAATGTCCCCCACAATGCTGGACTTCCCCAACCTGCGAAAACAGTTTCACTCCACTCATCCCTAACTTTGATCAAATCATCCCTTAATCTTCTAAATTGAATAGAATGCAATTCTTGTTTGTAGAATCTGAGGCTTTAAAAAGGCTCTGGTCAGACCACATTCGGAAAGTTTTGAGCAATTTTGAGTATCTAAGGAAGGATGTATCGGCCTTGGAGAGGCTCCAGAGGAGGTTCACAGGAAGCATAGAATCCCTATAGTGCAGAAAGAGGCCATTCGGCCCATCGAGTCTACACTGACCACAATCCCACCCAGGCCCTATCCCCATAACCCCATGTATTTACCCTAGCTAGTCCCTCTGACACTAAGGGGCAATTTAGCATGGCCAATCCACCTAACCTGCAGATCTTTGGACATTAAGGGGCAATTTAGCATGGCAAATCTACCTAACCAGCACATCTCTGGACACTAAGGGGCAATTTCGCATGGTCAATCCACGTAACCTGCACATCTTTGGACTGTGTTAGTCCTGGGAACGAAAGGCTTGACGAATGAGGGGAGTTTGAGGACTCTAGGTTTGTCCTCGATGGGAGTTTAGAAGGATGAGGGGAGGAATGTCATTGAAACTGACAGAATACTGAAAGGCCTGGATAGTGTGGATGTGAGGAAAATGTTTCCATTAGTCGGAGAGACTAAGATCCGAGGGCATAGCCTCAGAGTAAAGAAACGACCCTTTCAAACCGAGATGAGGAGGAATTTCTTCAGCCAGAGAGCGGTGAATCTATGGAATTCATTGCCACAGAGGAGGCCGGGTCATTGAGTGTCTTTTAGACAGAGATAGATAGGTTCTTGATTGTAAGGGGATCAAAGTTTACAGGGAAAAGGTGGGAGAATGGGGTTGAGAAGCTTATCAGCTATGATTGAGTGGCGGAGCACACTTCATGGGCTGAATGGCCTAATTCTAGGCTCCTGTAGCTTATGGAACCACTCCTCATAATTTAACCCTTCGTGTCCAGGCTGCATTCTGGTCCACCTCCGCTGCACTCCCTCCAAGGCCACACCGCACCTCTCTCTCTTTACATTCCAGAGGCTGTTACCTAGCAGGTACTTACATTTTTGCAGAGGATGATGCCACATAGGAGAGCTAGAATAAGCTCCACCACACAGTATAGAAAAAGCAAACACAAGATTAGCATCGGTGCTTGCTGTCATGGAATGTGGAGAGACAAAATAACATCAGTTAGTCACATCCTACTGGTGGAAAACAATCTTTTTTTTGTTTAAACCTACTGACACACAAGTGAAATTAGATAAAAAGGAATCATAGAATCATACACTGCAGAAGAGGCCCTTCGGCCCATCAAGTCTGCGCTGGCACTGAGAAACATCTGATCTCCCACCTAATCCTATCTGCCAGCACTTGGCCCAAAGCCTTACATTATTTATGTCTTCCTTCGTGAAGACAGAAGCCGAGTACGAACTTAGTTCCTCGGCCATTTTTTTGTTCCCCGTTATGCATTCTCCCGTTTCTTACATTAGCTTTTGGCTTTTTCTCTTCACATATCTATAGAAACTTTTACAGTCAGTTTTTATGTTCCCCGCTGGTTTACTTTCATTCCCTTCTTAATCAATCCCTTGGTTCTCCTTTGCTGAATTTTAAACTGCTCCCAATCCTCAGGCCTACTGCTTTTTCTTGCCAATTTGAATGCTTCTTCCTTGAATCTGATACTGTCTCTAATTTCCCTTGGATGCCATGATTTGGCTGCAGTGCCCACTCTTGCGCCAAACAGGAATAACAAATACTGGAGATCACCGATTCATTCTTTAAATGGCTGCCATTGCCTGTCCGCTGTCTTTCCCTTCAGTAATGTTTCCCAGTTCATCATGGCCAATTCATGCCTCCTACCATCATAGTTACCTTTACTGAGATTCAGGACCCTGGTCTCAGAATCAACTACATCATTATCCACCTTGACAAAGACTTCTACCATATTATGGTCACTCGTCCCCAAGGGTTCTCTCACAGCTAGACTGCCAACTAATCCTTCCTCATTGCACAGCACCCAGTCCAAGATGGTCTGTTTCCTTGTTGGTTCCTAATTATAGAATAGAATCCGTACGGTGCAGAAGGAGGCCATTCGGACCATTGAGTCTGCACTGACCACAATCCCACCAAGGCCCTGTGAACCCACATATTTACCCTGCTAATTCCCCCTGACATTAAGGTCAATTTAGCATAGCCAATCAACCTAACCCGCACATCTTTCAGACTGTGGGAGGAAACTGGAGCACCTGGAGGAAACCCACGCAGGCACGGGGAGAATGTGTGCAGACTCCACACAGACAGTGACCCGAGGCTGGAATTGAACCCAGGTCCCTGGCGCTGAGAGTCAGCAATGCTAAACACTGTGTCTCTCATATTATAGTATTCTCTCAGAACTAGGGTTCTCTCACAACTAGATTGCCAACTAATTCTTTCTCATTGAAGAACACCCAATCCAAGATGGCCTGTTTCCTTGTTGGTTCCTCAACGCATTGCTCCAGAAATCCCATATGCACTCCAGAAATACCTCCTCTATTGTACTGTTACTAATTTGACTCTCCCAATCTATATGCAGATTAAAGTCACCCATAATCATAGGTGTTTCTTTAACACATGCATCTCTGATTTCCTGTCTAATGCTTTCCCCAACATTACCACTACAGTTTGCTGGTCTGTAAAGCATCCCCACCAATGTTTTTTGCCTCTTGTTATTTCTCAACTCGACCCATACAGATTCCACATCATCTATGCTAATATCTTTCCTCAATATCATATATTTAATAAGATAATGGATGATCTGTTCGCTAACTGCCCAACTAAGAGAGGGGGCAAAACTTGACCTCCTCTTGGGAAATAAGAAAGAGCAGGTGACAGAAGTGTTAGTGAGGGATCACTTTGGGACCAGTGACCATAATTCTATTAGTTTTAAGATAGCTATGGAGAATGATAGGTCTGGCCCAAAAGTTAAAATTCTAAATTGGGGCTGGGCCAATTTTGATGCTATCAGGCAGAAACTTTCAACAGTTAATTGGGGGAGTCTGTGGGAAGGCAAAGGGACGTCTGGTATGTGGGAGGCTTTCAAAATTGTGTTAACCAGGGTTCAGGGTAAGCACATTCCTCTTAAGAGTGAAGGGCAAGACTGGTAGAAATAGGGAACCCTGGATGACACAGGATATTGAGGCCCTGGTCAAGAAGAAGAAGGAGGCACATGACATGCATAGGCAGCTGGGATCAAGTGAATCCCTTGAAGAGTTTAGGGGGTGTAGGAGTAGAGTTAAGAGAGAAATCAGGAGGGAAAAAAGGGGACACAAGATTGTTTTGGCAGATAAGGCAAAGGAGAATCCAAAGAGCTTCTACAAATACATAAAGGGCAAAAGAGTAACAAGGGAAAGAGTAGGGCCTCTTAAGGATCAACAAGGTCATCTATGTGCAGATCCACAAGAGATGGGGGAGATCCCAAATGAATATTTCTCATCAGTATTTACTGTTGAGAAAAGCATGGATATTAGGGAACTTGAGGAAATAAATAGTGATGTCTTGAGGAGTGTACATATTACAGAGAAGGATGTGCTGGACATCTTAAAGCGCATCAAGGTAGATAAATCCCTGGGACCTGATGAAGTGTATCCCAGGACATTGTGGGAGGCTAGGGAGGAAATTGCGGGTCTGCTGGCAGAGATATTTGAATCATTGATAGTCACAGGTGAGTTGCCTGAAGATTGGAGGGTGACAAATGTTGTGCCTTTGTTTAAAAAGGCTGCAGGGAAAAGCCTGGGAATTACAGGCCGGTGAGCCTCACATCTGTGGTGGGTAAGTTGTTGGAAGATATTTTGAGAGACAGGATCTCCAGGCATTTAGAGAAGCAAGGACTGATTAGGGACAGTCAGCATGGCTTTGTGAGTGGAAAATCATGTCTCACAAATTTGATTGAGTTTTTTGAAGGGGTAATCAAGAAGGTAGATGAGGGCAGTGCAGTTGATGTTGTCTACATGGATTTTAGCAAGGCCTTTGACAAGGTACCGCATGGTAGGTTGTTGCATAAGATTAATTCCCATGGGATCCAGGGTGAGGTAGCTAAATGGATACTAAATTGGCTTGACGACGGAAGCCAGTGGGTGGTTGTAGAGGGTTGTTTTTCAAACTGGAGACCTGTGATCAACAGTATGCCTCAGGGATTGGTGCTGGGTCCACTGTTATTTATTATTTATATTAATGATTTGGATGAGAATATAGGAGGCATGGTTAGTAAGTTTTCAGATGACATCAAGATTGGTGGCATAGTGGACAGTGAAGAAGGTTATCTCGGATTGCAACGGGATCTTGATCAATTGGACCAGTGGCTGATGAATGGCAGGTGCAGTTTAATTGAGATAAATGCAAGGTGATGCATTTGGTAGATTGAACCAGGGCACGACTTACTCAGTTAATGGTAGGGTGTTGGGGAGAGTTACAGAACAAAGAGATCTAGGGGTACAGGTTCATAGCTACTTGAAAGTGGAGTCACAGATGGACAGAGTGGTGAAGAAGGCATTCAACATGCTTGGTCTCATTGGTCAGAACATTGAATACAGGAGTTGCGATGTTTTGTTGAAGTTGTACAAGACATTGGCAAGGCCACACTTGGAATACTGTGTACAGTTCTGGTCACCCTATTATAGAAAGGATATTATTAAACTAGAAAAAGTGCAGAAGAGATTTACGAGGATGCTACTGGGACTTGATGGTTTGAGTTATAAGGAGAGGCTGGATAGACTGGGACTTTTTTCTCTGAAGCGTAGGAGGCTGAGGGGTGATCTTATAGAGGTCTATAAAATAATGAGGGGCATAGATCAGCTCGATAGTCAATATCTTTTCCCAAAGGTAGGGGAGCCTAAAACTAGAGGGCATAGGTTTAAGGTGAGAGGGGAGCGATACAAAAGGGTCCAGAGGGGCAATTTTTTCACACAGAGGGTGGTGAGTGTCTGGAACAAGCTGCCAGAGGAAGTAGTAGAGGCGGGTACAATTTTGTCTTTTAAAAAGCGTTTAGACAGTTACATGGGTACAATGGGTATAGGGGGATTTGGGCCAAATGCAGGCAATTGGGACTAGCTTAGGGGTTTAAAGAAAAGGGCGGCATGGACAAGTTGGGCCGAAGGGCCTGTTCCCAGGGGCTGTTTACAGGGGCTGTTAACCTCTATGACTTGAACGCATCTGCTCGCCTTTTGATAGCATGGGCTAGCAAAACAAAACAAATCTAAACAATCTCAGATTATAACTTGAGCAGACATCTCTGACAATTTGCAGGGTAGTTTTACAAAGATTCTTTCAGGGACTGTGGCCACTGCTGACATTTGCTGCCCATCCCGATTGCCCTACCTTTCTCAAAGCGATGGGCAATGATTGCTGGCCTAGCCAGCAATGCCGACAATCCCATGAATTAATTTTAAAAAACTGAGTGGCTTGCTGGGCCATTTCAGAGGAGAGTTCAAAGCTCAGCTATATTGCTGTAGGTATGAAGTCACATGTCAGCCAGACTGGGTAAGGAGGGACATTGGTGACCATAAGAAAGAATCATAGATTCCCTACAGTGCAGAAGGAGGCCTTTTGGCCCATTGAGCCTGCACTGACAACAATCCCACACTGGCCCTATCCCTGTAACCCCTCGTATTTTACTCTGCTAATTCCCCTGACACTAAGGGGCAATCTCGAATGGCCAATCAACCCAACCTGCGCATCTTTGGTATGTGGAAGGAAACCAGAGCACCCGGAGGAAACCCACTCAGACACGGGGAGAATGTGCAAACTCCATAAAGACAGTCACCCAAAGCCGGAATTAAACCCAGGTCCCTGGTGCTGAGGCAGCAGTGCTAACAACTGTGCCACCATGCCACCCTATAAGTACAGGAGTAGGCCATTCAGCCCTTCATACCTACACCACCATTTAATAAGATCATGGCTGATTCAACACTCACAAAGTCCATTTTCCTGTCTCTCTCTGTAACCCTTAATACCGCAACTGATAAAAGACCTCACGATCACAGCCTTGAGGACTCAGCCTTAATAGCTTCCTGGAGTGAAGATTCCAAAGATTCAAAATTCTTTCTAATATTTTTTCAACAGATGAAATATTCTGAAATATTAAACTAACTGGCCTATTGTTTCCTACATTTTGCCTCCTTCCTTTTTTGAACAAGAGGACGACATTGGCAGTTTTCCAATCCTTTGGCACAGTTCCAGAATCCAAGGATTTTTGGAAAATGACTACCGATGCATCCACAATCTCTGCAGCTCCCTCTTTTAAGATCCTTGGGTGCAATGGCTGTAAATTGGGAGAGGGGAGTGTGCAGTGGGACCTTGGTGTCTTTGTGCACCAGCCACTGAAGGTAAGCATGCAGGTGCAGCAGGTGGTAAAAAAGGCAAATGGTATGTTGGCCTTCATTGCGAGAGGTTTTGAGTAGAGGAGCCAGGATGTATTGTTGCAATTATACAGGACCTTGGTGAGGCCAGACCTAGAATATTGTGTGCAGTTTTGGTCCCCTTTTCTGACGAAGGGTGTTATTGCTGTCGAGGGAGTGCAACGAAGGTTTACCAGGCTGATTCCGGGGATGGTGGGACTGATGTATGAGGAGAGATTGACTAGGTTATTTGCTGGAGTTAGACAATAAGACACTGGAGCAGAATTAGGCCACTCAGCCCATTGAGTATGCTCCGTCATTCAATCATGGCTGATATTTTTCTCATCCCCATTCTCCTGCCTTTTCCCCATAACCACTGATCCTCTTATTAATCAAGAAACTATCTGTCTCTGTCTTAAAGACACTCAATGACTGGGCCTCCAAAGCCTTCTGCGGCAAAGAGTTCCACAGATTTGCCATCTCTGGCTGAAGAAATTCCTCCTCATCTCTGTTTTAAAGGATCGTCCCTTCAGCCTGAGGTTGTGCCCTCTGGTTCTAGTTTTTCCCGCTCGTGGAAACATTCTTTCCACGTCCACTCTATCCAGGCCTCGTACTATCCTGTAAGTTTCAATAAGATCCTCCCCTCATCCTTCTAAACTCCAACGAGTACAGACCCAGAGTCCTCAACCGTTCCTCATACGAAAAGCTCTTCATTCCAGAGGTCATTCTTGTGAACCTCCTCTGGATCCTTTCCAAGGCCAGCACATCCACATGACCAGAGCCTTATACAGCCTCAGAAGTACATCCCTGCTCTTGTATTCCAGCCCTATCGACATGAATGCTAACATTGCATTTGCCTTCCTAATTGCTGACTGAACCTGCACGTTAACCTAAGAGAATCTTGAACAATGAGTCCCAAGTTCCTTTGTGTTTCTGATTTTGTAAGCATTTTCCCATTTAGAAAATAGTCTATGCCTCCATTCCTCCTTCCAAAGTGCATAACCTCACATTTTTCCACATTTTATGCCATCTGCCACTTCTTTGCCCACTCTCCTAACCTGTCCAAATCCCTCTGCAGCCCCCCTGCTTCCTCAATACTACCTGTCCCTCTACATGTCTTTGTATCATCTGCAAACGTAGCAACAGTGCCTTCAGTTCCTTCCTCCAAATGGTTAGTATATATTGTGAGAAGTTGTGGTCCCAGCACCGACCCCTGAGACACACCACTAGTCACTGGCTGCCATCCTGAAAAAGACCCCTTTATCCCCACTCTCTGCCTTCTGCCAGTCAGCCCAATCCTCTATCCATGCCAGGATCTTATCCTTAACACCATGGACACTTAACTTATTTAACGGTCTCCCATGCGGCACCTTGTCAAAGGCCTTCTGGAAATCTAAATAAATCACATCCTCTGGTTCTCCTTTATCTAACTTCCTTGTTACCTCCTCAAAGAACTCTAACAGATTTGTCATACATAACCTCCCCTTGACAAAGCCGTGCTGACTCAGTCCTATCTTATGCACTTCCAAGTACTCTGCGATCTCATCTTTAATAATGGACTCTAAAATCTTGCCAATGACCGAAGTCAGGCTAACCGGCCTATAATTTTCCATCTGATGCCTCCCTCCCTTCTTAAACAGCGGTGTTACATTAGCTACTTTCCAGTCCTCTGGTACCTCCCTACCTCCAGTGATTCCTGAAAGATCACCACCAATGCCTCCACAATTTCCTCAGCTATCTCATTTAGAACCCTGGGGTGTAGTCCATCCGGTCCAGGTGATTTATCCACCTTCAGACCTTTCAGTTTCCCCAGAACTTTCTCCTTAGTGATGGCCACTACACTCACCTGTGCCCCCTGATTCTCCTGGAGCTCTGGCCTCCCACTGGCGTCTTCCACCGTGAAGACTGATGCAAAGTAACTATTCAGTTCCTCTGCCATTGCTTTGTTTCCTATCATTACTTCTCCAACCGCATTTCCCAGTGGTCCCGTGGCTATTTGTGCCTCTTGTTCAGACGAATGAGAGGGGATCTCATAGAGACTTATAAAATTCTAACAGGGCTAGACACGGTAGATGCAGGGAGGATATTCCCGATGGGGGGGGAGTCCAGAACCAGGGGTCACAGTCTGATGATTCGGGGTAGACCATTTAGGACGGAGATGAGGAGACATTTCTTCACCCAAAGAGTGGTAAACCTGTGGAATTCATGTGGAAGTAGTTGATGCCAAAACATTGAATGTATTCAAGAGGGGGCTAGATATAGCGCTTGGGGTGAACAGATTCAAAGGTTATGGGGAGAAAGCAGGATTAGGCTATTGAGCTGGACGATCAGCCATGATCGTGATGAATGGCGGAGCAGGCTCGAAGGGCCAAATGGCCTCTTCCTGCTCCTATCTTCTGTTTCTAAACTATTGGGTCTGGGGGCTTGTCAGCCTTTAAGCTCATTAGTTTGGCTAAAACTAATTATCTGGCGATGGTGACTGTATTTAATTCCATCCCTGTATTCTTCTATTTCTGGGATGCTTGTAATATCCTCTCCAGTAAAGACTGATGCAAAATATCTGTTTAATTCCTCAGCCATTTCCTTGTTCCCTGCACATTATTTCCCCAGTTTCATTCTCTAAGGGGCCAATACTTTCTTTTATTTCTCTCTTCCTTTTGCTGGGCGTAACAAAGCTCTCATTGTCTGTTTTTATGTTTCTCATGAGTCTGTGTTTCTTTTCTCTTCCTAATTATTGCTTTGGTTCACATTTGCTGCATTCTGAATCTATGCCCCTCTTTTGGCCTTTGTCAGCTTACATGTTTCTGTTTTCAATGCCCTCCTTAACATCCCTGGGTATCCATGGTAGGTTCTTCCTCCCTTATCGAGTCTTTCCTCATCATCGGAATGTATTTTTGCAGGAGTCATGAATCATCTCCCTCAATATCTGCCACTGCTCATCTGTTGTCTTACTGATTAACCTATGGGTGGCACAGTGGTCAGCACTGCTGCCTCACAGCGCCAGGGACCCAGGTTCGATTCCCGGCTTGGAACACTGTCTTTGCGGAGTCTGCAAGTTCTCCCCGTGTCTGCGTGGGTTTCCTCCGGGTGCTCTGGTTTCCTCCCACAGTCCAAAAGACATGCTGGTTAGGTGGATTGGCCATGCTGAATTCTCCCTCAGTGTACCCGAACAGGTGTTGAAGTGTGGCAACTAGGGGACTCTCATAGTAACTTCATTGCTGTGTTAATGTAAGCCTACTTGTGACACTAATAAATAAACTTGATATGACCAGTCCACTTTGACTATCCTTATACCCTCATAATTCCCCTTCTTTATGTTTAAAACTGATGTTTCAGATATATGTTTCTCAAGTGTGAGCCAGGCGGACTTTTGTAACAATTGATGATGTTTCCATAGTCACCATTACTGAGACTGGATTTCAATTCCAGATTTATTAACTGAATTTAAATTCCACCAGCTGTCTCAGCGGGATTTGAACCCCTCTCCCCAGAGCATTAGCTTGGGTTTCTGGATTACTAGTCCAGGCACATTTCAATCATGCTACCATCTCCCCAATGTACACCATCTTCCCGCTTCTTCCAATCTCCCACTAACACCCCCTCTTGCTGAAGATTCTGAAAAACCTGATTTGATTTATTGTCACGTGTATTGGGATACAGTGAAAAGTATTGTTTCTTGCGCACTATACAGACAAAGCATACCATTCATAGAGTACATAGGGGAGAAGGAAAGGAGAGAGTGCAAAATGTAGTGTTACAGTCATAGCTAGGGTGTAGAGAAAGATCAACTCAATAGAAGTTGGTCCATTCAAAAGTCTGATGGCAGCCAGGAAGAAGCTGTTCTTGAGCTGTTTGGTACGTGACCTCAGACTTTTGTATCGTTTTCCCGGCAGAAGAAGGTGGAAGGGAGTTCATCCAGGCTGCGTGGGGTTCTTGATTATGCTGGCTGCTTTTCCCGAGGCAGCGGGAAGTGTAGACAGAGTCAATGGATGGGAGGCTGGTTTGCATGATTGTCTGGGCTATGTTTATGACCCTTTGTAGTTTGTTGAAGTCTTGGGCAGAGCAGGAGTCATACGAAGCTGTGATACATCTGGAAAGGATGCTTTCTATGATGCATCTGTAAAAGTTGGTGAGAGACGTAGTGGACATGCAGAATTTCCTCAGCCTCCCACGAAAATAGAGGGTTTTATATTCAGTGTGGCGTGGCCCCACCAAATAATGCCTCAAGATACACAAGGAGCATTAGTCGGTTTTGACAGGCATAGTGATAAAAGATGAGGAGAGCCTGGGCCTCTCCTAGTCTCGGGTCGCATGATCCTGACAGGTTCACCATGCTATCAGGCACTCAGTCGTAGAATCACTGAAGGAAGAGACACATAACACTGTTGCTCCATGGATATGTGCTTCAGGGCTGGATTGCTCAATGAGGGGTTTGCAAGCTGTGGGTTGTGATCCTCCAATGGGGTCATTTGACAAGCAATTGGGGTCATGAGCTCCGTAGCTTGGGGCAGAGACTCACACTCCTGCAAAAGGACGCAAGAGCCTTTGAAATATGTACAATTCGGCACGTCCGCTATGACTCTCACCAAGTTTTACAGATGCATCCTTTCCGGATGTATCACAGCTTGGTATGGTTCCTGCTCTGCCCAAGACCGCAAGAAACTACAAAGGGTTGTGAACGTAGCCCAATCCATCCCGCAAACCAGCCTCCTATCCATTGACTCCTTCTACACCACCCACTGCCTCGGGAAAAGCAGCCAGCATAATCAAGGACCTCATGCACCCCGGACATTCTCTCTTCCACCTTCTTCCGTCGGGAAAAAGATACAAAAGTCTGAGGTAACGTACCAGTCGACTCAAGAACAGCTTCTACCCTGCTGCCATCAAACTTTTGAATGGACCTACCTTACATTAAGGTAGGCCTGTATCCCAGTACATGTGACAACAATAAATCAAATCAATTTTTCTTTTGTCAGTGGGTGTGTCTTGTTCCCATGAATTCTGATTGTTGGCAGCAACAGAGGGTACAAAATGGTAGGTGACTTAATTCTTTTTATGTGCTTGTGTCCCTGCTGTTTGATCCCCAACCCTGCTCTTCTCCCCCTCCACAGCCCCTCCAACTTGCACTCTGGGGTTGCATCAACCATGAAGCACTAAAATGGGGAGGTGACGGTCTGGTGGTATTATCGCCAGATTATTAATCCAGAAACTCAGCTAATGCTCTGGGGACTTGGGTTCGAATCTCGCCACGGCACTTGGTGGAATTTGAATTCAATAAAAAAAATCTGGAATTAAGAATCTACTGATGACCATGAAACCATTGTCGATTGTTGGAGAAACCCATCTGGTTCACTAATGTCCTTTAGGGCTGGAAATCTGTTGTCTTTACCCGGTCTGGCCTACATGTGACATTTTTTTATTCATTCGTGGGGCATGGGCGTCACTGGCTGACCAGATTTATTGCCCATCCCTAGTTGCCTGAGGGTAGTTGAGAGTCAACTCATTGTTGTGGCTCTGGAGTCACATGTAGGCCAGACTGGGTAAGGACGGCAGATTTCCTTCCCTGAAGGACATTAGTGAACCAGATAGGTTTTACTGACAATCGACAATGGTTTTTATGGTTATCAGTAGATTCTTAATTCCAGATTTTTTTTGTTGAGTTCAAATGCCACCATCTGCCATGGCGGGATTCGAACGCGGGTCCTCAGGACATTAGCTGAGTTTCTGGGTTAATAGTCTTGCGATAATACCACTGGGCCATCACCACCCCAACCTACTCCAGAGCCACAACAATGTGGTTGACTCTCAACTGCCCTCGGGCAAGCAGGGATGGACAATAAACGCTGGCCAGCCAGCGACACCCATGTCCCATGAGTGAATTGAAAAAATGCAGAAAAACCTCGGGGAAGCACGGCGCTAAATAAAATGCTACAATGTGGGTGGGGCGGGGGGGCGGTGGCGGAGGGGGGGAATCTGAAAGGATAGCGACCGACAGGCGGTACTCACTGCGATGTAGATGGTAATGCCCGGTCTAGATATCATGGTTGAGATGATGTATATCACAGCTGCAAGAGCCCCTGTCACTGCACTGACAAAATTAAAGATCATTGCGAATTGTTTCTGAAAAAACAACAGACAGATTGGTGAAGGGGAGAAACACAAGCATGCATTCACATAAGTTCATAAGACATAGGAGCAGAATTAGGCCATTCAGCCCATCGAATCTGGTCTGCCACTTGATCATGGCTGGTATGCTCCTCGTCCCCATTTTCCTGCTTTCTCCCCATAACCTTTCAACCCATTACCAATTAAAAATCTAACTCCTCCTCAAATTTACTCACTATCCCAGCATCCACCACACTGTGGGATAGCGAATTTCGCAGATTCACAACCCCTTGGGAGAAGTAGTTTCTTCTCAACTCAGTTTTAAATTTGCTACCCCTTATCCAAAAACTATGACCTCTTGTCCTAGAATGCCCCACAAGAGGATGCATCCGCTCCACGTCAACTTTATCCATACCTTTTATCATCTTGTATACCTCAATTTGATCTCCCCTCGTTCTTCTAAATTCCAGAGAGTATCGGCCTGAACTGTTCAATCTCTCTTCATACGACAAATCCTTCATCTCTGGAATCAATCTAGTGAACCTCCTCTGAACTGCTCCAATGCCACAACATCTTATCTCAAATACGGGGACCAAAATTGTGCACAGTACTCCAGGTGCGGCCTCACCAATGCCTTGTATAGTTGCAACAATATTCCTTACCTTTATATTCCAGTCCTTTAGCTATAAATCCCAACATTCCATTCCCTTTCTTTATTATCTGCTGTACCTGCATGCTAGTTTTCTGTGAGTCATGAACGAGGACACCCAGATCCCTCTGCACCGGAGCACCCCAAAGTCTCTCCCCATTTAGATAATAAGTCGCCTTCCCATTTTTGCGATCAAAATGCATGACCTCACACTTATCCATGTTAAAGTCCATCTGCCACATTTTGGCCCACTCTCCTAACCTATCTATATCCATTTGTAAGGTTCTTATTTCCTCATTGCAACTTACTGTCCTGCCTATTTTTATGCAATTTGCAAATTTGGCTATAGAGCCTTCCATCCCTGTATCCAAGTCATTCATATAGATTGTAAATAGCTGGGGCCCAAGGACTGAACCCTGTGGCACCTCACTAGTTACTTCTTGCCATCCAGAAAAAAAACATTTATCCTGACGCTCTGTCTTCTGTCTATCAGCCAGTCACCTATCCAAACTAATAAATTACCCCTAATCCCATGTGATCTAACCTTTTGTGTGGCACCTTATCAAACGCATCAGCAGCTCCGGTGAAAAGTATCCATACGATTACAGCTTCCTTTTCTATTGAGCGTTCCGTGCAGTCAAACAGCTATCCGCATTTACTTGACATCTCTAATGCAGGCAGAACAACCTACGTGCATCTAATTCCTTTAACTTCGTATAACCACAAATTTGACCCCGAGCCACATAAGGAGATTTTAGTGAAAAGGGTCATAAACTTGGTTGAAGAGAAGGTGGAGATGGAGGGTGTTCCAGAGCTTCCAGCTCCAGATAGAAACATAGAAACTAGAAGCAGGAGGAGGCCATTCAGCCATTTCGAGTCTGCTCCGCCATTCATTATGATCATGGCTGATTATCAAATTCAATATCTTGATCCCTCCCTTCCCCGCAGGTCCCTCGATCCCTTTAGCCCCAAGAGCTTTTTCTAATTTCTTCTTGAAATCAGACAATGTTTTGCCCTCAGCTACTTTCTGTGGGAGTGAATTCCACACATTCACCGCAATCTGGGTGAAGAAATTTCTCTTCACCTCAGTTCCAAAAGGTTTAACCCTTATCCTCAAACTCTGACCCCTAGTTCTGGGCTCCCCCACCATTGGGAACATTCTTTCTGAATCTACCCTATCTAACCCTGTTAGAGTTTTATAAGCTTCTATGAGATCCCCTCTCACTCTTCTAAACTCCAATGGATATAATCTCCCCCACTATTGGGAACATTCTTTCTGAAGGTGCGGCTGCCGATTGTGGAGAGATTAAAATCGAGATTGTGTCGAAGGGCAGAATTGGAGGGGTGCAGCAGTCTCGGGTTGTTGGGGCTGGACGACAGGCTGAGAGACAGTAACTCCTTTTGTGGCCAAAATCATCTTCATTATGAGCTGATGAATTTCCACAGTCACTTAAAATTGGGAGTTACGACATAAGTCTCCTTCTGTACTTCATTCTCCAGTGTCTACAGACCAGAGCTGGGTTTGAACTGTGCGCTTGCTGAATCAGAGGCTGGATGATGGCCTCCACTCAAAGAGCGGAGACAGAGCTGGAGCGCTGCAGGATTGGCTCTCTGACCTGTGAAGTCCCCACATTGTGACCGCTGCTGGCAAAGCAGGCTCCATCCGGGGAGTTACTCTGAAACAGACATGTTCCAACAATGGATGCAGAGGTCAGGGAATACCTCAGCATTAACTGGAGATCATCGGTGTGTTTTGCCTATACTATAGGAAGGATGTGCACTGGAGGGGGTACAGAGAAGATTCTAGGGCGGCACGGTGGCACAGCGGTTAGCACTGCTGTATCACAGCACCAGGGACCCGGGTTCAATTCCCATCTTGGGTCGCTGTCTGTGCGGAGTTCACACATTCTCTCCATGTCTGCGTGAGTTTCCTCTGGTACTCCAGTTTTCCCCTACAATCCAAAGATGTGCTGGTTAGGTGCATTGTCCATGCTAAATTCTCCCTCAGTGTACCCAAACGGGCACCAGACTGTGGCGACGAGGAGATTTTCACAGTAACTTCATTGCAGTGTTAATGTAAGCCTGCTTGTGACACGAATCAAATAAACTTTAAAACTTTATTCCCCAGGATGTTGCCAGGGATGGATCATTTGAACTACAAGGAAAGACTGCTTAGGCATGGGTTATTTTCTTTAGAGCAGAGAAGGCTGAGGGAGGACATAACTGAGGTGTAATGGATTATGAGGGGTATGGGCAGTGTGAGTTGGGAGCGGCTGTTCCCCTGGGTTGAGGGGTCAATCATGAGGGGGCATAGTTTTAGGGTGAGGGGCAGGAGAGTGAGGGGGAATTTGAGAAAAAACCTTTTCACTCAGAGGGTGGTGGGATCTGGAATGCACTGCCTGGGAAGGTACTGGAGGCCGGAAACCTTACAACATTTAAAAAATATTTGGATGAGTGCTTGAAACATCATAACTTTCAAGGATAAGGGACAAGGGCTAGAAAATAGGATTAGCGCAACTTTAGTGGTAGTTATTATCGGTGCAGACTCGATGGGCTGAAGGGCTTTTCCCACTGCACGACTCTATGACTATGATTCGAACTAAATGGAAGGGAATCCGATTTGATGATTTGTTCTTATTCCTCAGTGACAATAATGAATAAACTTTAAATGAAGGACTTCAGAAGCAACAAAGTACGTTTCTTAGGTCTATTAATTCTTGTGTTGTAGAAATTACAACAGTCAATTTGCGCACAGGAATCTCCCACAAACACTGGGACACAAGAGAGAACTTCCCTCTGTTCCTCCTCCAATAGTGGTCAGCCAATCTCTCACATTCATCTCAGGCTAGAAATGGCCTGGCTTTAAGCTCTGAAAAATATGCAGCACCTCCAACAATGCGGCACTCCCTCAGTACTGACTCTCTGACAGTGCGGCACTCCCTCTGCACTAACCCTCTGACAGTGCAGTACTCCCTCAGTACTGACCCTCTGACAGTGCAACACTTCCTCAGCACTGACCCTCTGACAGTGCGGCACTCCCTCAGTACTGACCCTCTGACAGTGCGGCACTCCCTCAGTACTGACCCTCTGACAGTGCAACACTTCCTCAGCACTGACCCTCTGACAGTGCGGCACTCCCTCAGTACTGACCCTCTGACAGTGCAACACTTCCTCAGCACTGACCCTCTGACAGTGTGGCACTCCCTCAGTACTGACCCTCTGACAGTGCAACACTTCCTCAGCACTGACCCTCTGACAGTGTGGCGCTCCCTTAATACTTACCCTCTGATAGTGTGGCACTCCCTCTGTACAACCCTCTGACTTTGAGGCACTCCCTCTATACAAACCCTTTGACAGTACGGCACTCCGTCAGTACTGACCCTCCGACAGTGCGGCACTCCCATAGCACTGACCGTCTGGCAGTGCAGCTCCCCCTCAGCACTGACCCTCTGACAGTGCGGCACTCCCTCAGCACTGATTCTCTGACAGTGCGGCACTCCCTCAGCACTGACTCTCTGACAGTGCGGCACTCCCTCAGCACTGATCCTTTGACAGTGCGGCACTCCCTCCGCACTGACCCTCTGACAGTGCGGCACTCCCTCAGCACTGATCCTTTGACAGTGCGGCACTCCCTCAGCACTGATCCTCTGACAGTGCGGCACTCCCTCAGCACCGACCCTCTGACAGTGCGGCACTCCCTCAGTACTAACCCTCTGACAGTGCAACACTCCCTCAGCACTGACCCTCTGACAGGGCGGCACTCCCTCAGTACTGACCCTCTGACAGTGTGGCACTCCCTCAGCACTGACCCTCTGACAGTGCGGCACTCCCTCAGCACTGATCCTCTGACAGTGCGGCACTCCCTCAGTACTAACCCTCTGACAGTGCAACACTCCCTCAGCACTGACCCTCTGACAGTGCGGCACTCCCTCAGCATTGACCCTCTGACAGTGCGGCACTCCCTCAGCACTGACCCTCTGACAGTGCGGCACTCCCTCAGCACTGATCCTCTGACAGTGCGGCACTCCCTGTGTACTGGCAGCAATGATCATATCATTTGATGATGACACTGAAGTAAGGTTTAACCTCAAGTTCTTGTGGACAGAGACAGAGTGGTATGCACTGAATGACGACCCTGCTGGGACAGACAACTCCAAAGCAATGGCAGCTCTGTGCTCCCTCTGCCACTCGCTGTCGTACTTACCACACGCGGCTCTGGTGAGTCAACATTTAGCATCGTCAGTGCTCCTGAAATCACAAACTGTAACAAGACAAAGTAACAAAGAGATTTAGATACTTTCCACCCGTGCTGTAACGCGGCGGGCTGCAGAGAATCCATTCCATCCAATTACATATACAAACTGCATTAAGTCGATAGTTCTAGCTGCTGAAGAAGCTACTTGATGAGTATTTTGGCGACACGGTGGCACAATGGTTAGCACTGCTGCCTACCAGTGCCAGGGACATAGAAACATGGAAACCATACAGTGCGGAAGGAGGCCATTCGACTCATCGAGTCTACACTGAAAACAATACCACCCAGGCCCTGCCCCCATAACCCCACATATTCACCTCACTCATCCGTTTAACCTCTGCATCCCGGGACATTAAGGGACAATTTAGCATGGCCAATGCACCCAACCCGCACATCTTTGGAGTGTGGGAGGAAACCGGAGCATCTGGAGGAAACTCACGCAGACATGGAGAGAATGTGCAGACTCTGCACAGGCAGTGACCCAAGCCCGGAATCCCCTTAGCACTGCTGCCTCACAGCTCCAGGGACCTGGGTTCGATTCCCGGCTTGAGTCAGTGCCTGCGCGGAGTCTGCACCTTCTCTCTGTGTCTGCGTGGGTTTCCTCCGGGTGTTCCGGTTTCCTGCCACAATCCGAAAGATGTGCTGGTTCGGTGCATTGGCCTGGTGAAATTCTCCCCCAGTGTACCCGAACAGGCACCGGAGTTTGGTGGCTGGGGGATTTTCACAGTAACTTCATTGCAGTGTTAATGGATGCCTACTTGTGAAACAAGTAAACTTAAACCTAACTTAAATATTTCCCTCAACCTCTCCTCTCTTCCACCTCTCTCTCTCAATCTGCTTCTCACAGGCCAGAATATGGAGAGACAGAAAGGGAGAGAGCGAGAGGAATATGTTACTGATCTCACTGTGGATTGATGTCCATGTTTCAAGATGGCGTCAGTGGCGACTCTTTGTGAACTCTGTATGGTATGATTTGTATGGATAGCACGCAAAACAACACTTTTCACTGTATCTCGGCACAATAAATCAAATCAAATCTTTTTCATGTATACGCCAGTTGGGGACACAATCCCGGGGTATACGGATGTTGCATCAGCTTGCCAATGCTGTTTACAGCAAAGGCACCCAGGCATGTTGCAAAGACGGAAGCGTGCACCATTGTGCTGTGCAGAACTCAGTGACTGTGTCGCAGTCGCTTCTGAGATGGAGCAGGGTTAGCAATGGAAGAGGGAAGAAACAGAAATGTATTCGGCCAACAGCCACGCCTATTGAGTGACAGATTTGACAAACCAGTATTCCTGCCCACCAAGGCACCCACAATCGGACGGCAGCTACAAATGGAGCCGCGTATAACAGGGGGATGCCAAACGTCAAGTTGATCAGTCCCACCATGATCTGCACCACCTGCAGGGAAACACACAAATTATTAGGGCAGAGTTTGTGGCAGCGGAAAGTCATCTTTCAACACAACAATTCTTTTGTTATGAAGCAGTTTTTGTTAAGAAGTGGTCAGGATCCCGAGCGCAGCTGCAGTAAAGCACTTGAACTTTGACTGCGCCTTCACCACAGCAAGTCATCCCGAAACGCGTGGCAGGAAGAGAAGATCTTCCGCTGTTGTAATTCAGAAAGAAACAGAAGTCAATCTCCACAGCAAGCTCCCAAGGAGATACTGACCAAATAATCTGTTCCCTGGAATGCACAGGGGGCGATCTTACCGGCACATCCAGCTGGGTCATTGGCGTGGCGAGCTGGTGAGAGATGGAAAATGAGGATTGCACCTGGTGTTTCGCCTCCCGCCATCTTACTGGCACTGATTTTCTGGCGAAAACGGCTTCGCGCTCCCTGAGGGCGATTTAAATACTTACAACACAACCACGTCATTAGCGAGTCCCAGACATGGCCGTTCAGGCTCACCCGCCAATATCCGCTTGAGGTCCTTACCGGCGAGGATCACCAAGGGGGTGATGAGCTCGCTGGCGGGAATGGAGGCCATTGAAGTCCCCTGGGTGGTTGGTGGCAGGGCCAGGTAGTGCTCACTGGTAGTGCCCTCCTGGCACCACCGACCAGGGACCCTGGCGCCAGGCAGTGGCAAGGGAGCAGGGCAGGAGCGGGACAGGGCCTGAAGAAGCAGGGCCATGATAGGGAGAGCGGGGGGGGGGGGGGGGGGGGACTCTGTAGAGGATGATGATCGGGTGGGGTGGCAATCGGCAGGAACTCAGTGGCCAGGGTGGCGACCGGGGGTGGGTAGTTGATTGGCCGCGGCGGTGATTAGGGGATGGGTGCCTGAGGTGGTAATTGGAGGGTGTGGGGCAGGCCAATGTCCAGGACGGCGATCGGAGGCGGGGGGTGTGCGTTGATTGGCCAGGGCAGCAATCAGTACACTGGGAGATTGGGCCGCCTGCACAATGGTGCCCCTCGAACACAGCAGTCGGCGTCACCGCCCCCTCATGGCGAGAATCGCACCCTGGCACTTTTTCTGACTCAGTGCCACAAGATTGCATCTTTTAAATTCGCCCCAAAAATGTGTCTGACACTCCTCTTTTCTCATCCATTCAAAACTTTAGATTTTACTGACAGCACTCCCTCAGCACTGACCCTCTGACAGTGAAGCACTCCCTCAGTACTGTCCCTCTGACAGTGCGGCACTCCTCAGTACTGACCCTCTGACAGTGCGGCACTCCCTCAGTACTGACCCTCTGACAGTGCGGCACTCCCTCAGCACTGACCCTCTGACAGTGCAGCACTCCCTCAGTACTGTCCCTCTGACAGTGCGGCACTCCTCAGTACTGACCCTCTGACAGTGCGGCACTCCCTCAGTACTGACCCTCTGACAGTGCGGCACTCCCTCAGCACTGACCCTCTGACAGTGCGGCACTCCCTCAGCACTGACCCTCTGACAGTGCGGCACTCCCTCAGCACTGACCCTCTGATAGTGTCGCACTCCCTCAGCACTGACCTTCTGACAGTGCAGCATTCCCTCAGCACTGACCTTCTGACAGTGCGGCATTCCCTCAGCACTGACCCTCTGACAGTGTGGCGCTCCCTCAGTACTGACCTTCTGACAGTGCGGCACTCCCTCAGCACTGACCCTCTGATAGTGTAGCACTCCCTCAGCACTGACCCTCTGACAGTGCGGCAGTCCCTCAGTACTGACCTTCTGACAGTGCGGCATTCCCTCAGTACTGACCCTCTGACAGTGCGGCACTCCCTCAGTACTGACCCTCTGACAATGCGGTGCTCCCTCAGCACTGACCTTCTGACAGTGCGGCACTCCCTCAGCACTGACCCTCTGACAGTGCCGCACTCCCTCAGCACTGACCCTCTGACAGTGCGGCATTCCCTCAATACTGACCCTCTGACAGTGCGGCGCTCCCTCAGTACTGACCCACTGACAGTGCTGCACTCCCTCAGTACTGATCCTCTGACAGTGCGGTGCTCCCTCAGTACTGATCCACTGACAGTGCACACTCCCTCAGCACTGACCCTCTGACAGTGCAGCACTCCCTCAGCACTGACCCTCTGACAGTGCGGCACTTCCTCAGCACTGACCAACTGACAGTGCAGCACTCCCTCAGTACTGACCCTCTGACAGTGCGGCACTCCCTCAATACTGACCCTCTGACAGTGCAGCGCTCCCTCTGCACTGACCCTCTGACAGTGCGGCACTCCCTCAGCACTGACCCTCTGCCAGTGCAAGCACTCCCTCAGCACTGACCCTCTGCAAGTGCAGCACTCCCTCAGCACTGACCCTCTGACAGTGCAGCACTCCCTCAATACTGACCCTCCAATGAGGCAGCAGTCCCTCCGATCTGGGTATAAGAGCATTTGGGTAGCTGGGTAAGGTACCGCTACCTGAGTCTTTAAAATAAACATTGGTCCTTTCGTGTATGAGAAGGGAATGTAATAACTGGAAATGCGGAAATGGCTGAGGCATTGAACAGGTACTTTGTGTTGGTCTTCACAGTGGAAGACATAAATAACATAACAAAAATTAATGACAAAAGGCTATGGCAGGTGAGGCCCTCGGAATTATTATCACTAAAGAGTTGGTGTTGGGCCAGCTCATGGGGCTAACAGTAGACAAGTCTCCAGGTTTTGATGGAATGCATCCCAGGGTACGAAAAGAGATGGCGGTGGAAGTAGCAAATGCATTAGTGGTTATTTACCAAAATTCGCTGGATTCTGGGGTTGTTCCCGCAGATTAGAAAACAGCAAATGTGACGCCACTGTTTAAACAAAGAGGTAGACAAAAGGCGGGTAACTATAGGTCAGTTCGCGTAACTTCTGTGGAAGGGAAAATGCTTGAATCTATCATCAAGGAAGAAATAGCGAGACATCTGGATATCAATTGTCCCATTGGGAAGGACCTGGGTGTCCTTGTGCATGAATCACAAAAAGTTGGTTTGCAGGTGCAGCAGGTAATTAAGAAGGCAAATGGAATTTTGTCCTTCATTGCGAGAGGGATGGAGTTTAAAAATAGTGAGGTTATGTTGCAGCTGTATAAGGTGCTCGTGAGGCCACACCTGGAGTACTGTGTACAGTTTTGGTCTCCTTACTTGAGAAAGGATATGCTGGCACTGCAGGGGGTTAAAAGGAGATTCACTAGGTTGATTCGGAGTTGAGAGGGTTGGATTATGAGGAGAAACTGAGTAGACGGGGGCTGTACTCATTGGAATTCAGAAGAATAAGGGGAGATCGGATAGAAACATATAAAATTATGAAGGGAATGGATAAGATAGAAGCAGGGAAGTTGTTTCCACTGGCAGGTTAAACAAGAACTCGGGGGAATAGCCTCAAAATAATGGGGAGCAGGTTTAGGACTGAGTTGAGGAGGAACTTCTCCTCCCAAAGGGTTGTGAATCTGGAATTCCCTGCCTAGTGAAGCAGCTGAGACTACCTCACTGAATGTTTTTAAGGCAGAGATAGATAAATTTTTGAACAGTAAAGGAATGAAGGGTTATGGTGAGCGGGCGGGTAAGTGGAGCTGAGTCCATGAAACGATCAGGCATGATCTTATTGAATGGTGGAGAAGGCTCGAAGGGCCAGATGGCCAACTCCTGCTCCTAGTTCTTATGTTTACCCTATTCTTTTGGACTTTGGAGATGCCGGTGTTGGACTGGTGTGGGCACAATAAGAAGTCTCACAACACCAGGTTAAAGTCCAATAGGTTTATTTGGAATCATGAGCTTTGGGAGCGCTGCTCCTTCATCATGTGAGTCTCAGCGCTCCCAAAGCTCATGATTCCAAATAAATATTGGACTTTAACCTGGTGCTGTAAGACTTCTTACTTTAGGACCATGTTAATTCTTGGTTGGAACACATTAGAGATATTCCTTAAGAGTTATACATTAGCGTGGTTGTTGTGTTTGTTGTTTGTAATTGTTAAAAGTTCTTGCTAAATGTCTTACTATACATGTCAACAATATTCTTAATTAAACTTTGTTTTTGATAAAAATTCCTCATGGTTCAGTTGAATCACACCTGAAGTGAAACCACTCGTGCTCATCCGAGCCAAATTCAACGTAAAACATTCCAGGTCAGGCGAGCTTCATAGAACAGCTTGAAGTATCCAACCTGACTCGTAACACCTGAGACTGCGACCCCCTAACTTGATGTTCCCTGGCCGGGAGTGGGGACATGGCCTCTCAGCATCCACTCCATCAAATCCTCACAGGCTCCCTCAGTGCTGACATGTGGAGTGTAGGCCTGGAATTTGAGACTCGAGTCCATGCACACTGGGGCCTCACAGTATCGGCTGCCTGGCCCAGAGGTGAGGAGAGTAACAGCAAAGAGACATGACCGACCTCTCATTTCCTCACTGAACACTGAAATATGTGAAATACAGATAGGAGTGCCCTTGCTTACACCAAAATGTCTCATACGCCGTTGGTCATTGCGAAGTAAATTGGAAAGCGTGCAGCAATCCAGAAGAGACGACATCTCCTGTTGGAAAAATAAGTCATTTTCAGGAAACGTCAAGTTAGATGCTGTTCACCCCAGCCTCAAACAGTCACTGCAGAGAGAAAGCAAACCAAGGTAAAGATCTCTGTTACCTCCTCCAGCCTTGACAACCCTCCTTATCTCAGTAAAGTCCTCCAGCCCCAACAACCTTCCCGATCTCTCTAACCTCCTCCAGCCCCTCCAATCTCTGTAACTTCCTCCAGCCCCTACCTTCCCTATCTCTGTAACCTCCTCCAATCCCTACACCTCTCCCCATCTCTGTAAACACCTCCAGCCCCACAACTCTACCTATCTCTGTAAATTCCTCCAGCCCCTACAACCCTCCCGATCTCTCTAACCTCCTCCAGCCCCTACATCCCTCCCTATCTCTGTAACCTCTGCCAGCCCCTACAACCCTCAATCTCTTGAACCTCCTCCAGTCCCTACACCCCTCCCTATCACTGAAACCTCGTCCAGCTCCAACAATCCTCCCTATCACTGTAACTTCCTCCAGCCCCTACACACCTCTGTATCTCTGTAACCTCCTCTAACCTCTACGCCACTCCCTATCTTTGTAACCTCCTCTAGCCCCTACACCCCTCCCCATATCTAAAACCTCATCCAGCCCCGACAAACCTCCTATCTCTGTAACACTCCTCCAGCCCTTACAACTCTCACTGTTTCTGTAATCTCCTCCAGCACCGACATCCCTCCCTATCTCTGTATCCTTCTCCAGCCCCCACAAACCTCCCTAGCTCAGTAACCGTCTCCAGCCCCTACAACCCTCCCTATCTCTGCAACCTCCTCAGCCCCGACATCCCTAGCTCTGTATCTTTCTCCAGCCGCCACAACCCTCCCTACCTTAGTAACCTTCTCTAGACCCTACAACCTTCCCTATCTCTGTAATCTCCTCCACTCCCTACAACCTGATCGCTGTAACCTCGCCAAGTGCCTTCAATCCTTCTTATCTCTGTAACCCCTTCTAGCCTCTGGAAACGTATCTCTGATATCCCCTCTAACCCCTACAACCCTTGCTATCTCTGTGACCTCCTCCAGTCCCTACAATCCTCCCTGTCTCTATAACCTCCTCCAGCCCCTATAACCCTCCCTATCTCTGTAACCTCCTCCATCCCCTACAACCCTCCCTATCTCTGTGATCTCCTCCAACCTCTACATCTGCTATTTGACTATCCCCTCTATATCTTCCTACAGCCCAAGACACTCAACCTCACTGTTAACCACCTGGCCAATCTTTGTGTCATCTGCAAGTTTACTAATCCTAACCCCCACATAGTAATATATGTCGTTTATATCAATGCTGAATAATAGGGGACCCAACACTGATCCCTGCGTTATGCCACTGGACGCTGGCTTCCAGTCACTAAAGCAGCCTTCTGTCATCTCCCTCTGTCTCCGACAGCTGAATCAATTTTGAATGCACGTAATCAAATTACCCTGTATCCCATGTGAATTTACCTTCTTTACAAGTCTCCCATGTGGGATCTTGACAAAGGCTTTGCAGAAATCCATGTAAGCTACATAGACTGCACTACTCTCGTCCATACACCTGGTCCCCTCCTCAAAAAATTCAATCATATTTGTTAAGCATGACCTCCCTCTGACGAAGCCATGCTGACTATCCCTGATCAAGCCTTGCCTCTCCAAGTGGAGACAGATCCTGTCCTTCAGAATTTTCTCCAATAGTTTCCCTACCACAGACGTGAGACTCGCTGGTCTGTAGTTCCCTGGCTTATCTCTGTGACGATACTGTGCCTTTAAGTGTGTGTGTTAGTCATGTTTCTGTGCAGAATGTGTTTACTTGTTCCTTCCATTTATTTGGATATAATATTGTTCCTGCAGCAACATGATTGTTCTTCATTGATGCAGTGTTTGCTTTGAACCAAAGTGATGCAGAGTTCTGCTGTTTTGTGTTATCCCCTGGGATATTGCTTGATTAACGGGTAAGGTCATATGACTGGGTACAGCTAGGCTTTCACAGAATACTCAAAACAGTCTGCTTTTGGGATTTTTAGAGAGAGGTTGTTGTCTCTGTATCTCTTGCTCTGTCTGAAGTGGAGACTGGAACCTGCAAGAAATAAATCTTTCTCTTTGAGATTTTACTGTTTGGGGGTAGAGCTTTGTCTGGGAGTTGCTGCATGAGAATTAGAAAACCGGTGTCTGTCTGGATCACTCACCAGACGTGTCAAAAGGCTGGAAATCTAGTACCTATGTAAGCATCTTTGCTTTCTGTGCTAACTGGTTCAAACAAAGGGATTCATGTCTGTGGGGCATATTGTTAAATTGGAACAAGAGATAGCTCGCTATTAAGAATTATACTTTGTCATGTAAAAATATTTGAATTGGTAAAAATTATGCTAATTCTTTTTGTTATATTCTGTGTTCTTAAATAAACTTTGTTTGATAAAAGCTTTAGTGGGTCATTTGAATCATACCTGGAGTAGAACATCTTATGCTCACCCTAATGTCAAAATCAAACTTAGGGACTAGGCTAACTTCATAAAATACCTTGGAGTTTCTGGTCTGGTCCTTAAGAGCTCTACAACTCTTCTTAAATAGCGGAACAACATTAGCTGTTCTCCAGTCCTCTAGCACCTCCCCCATGGCCAGAGAGGAATTAAAAATTTGGGTCAGAGTCCCTGCAATCTCTTCCCTTCCCTCCTACAGCAGCCTAGGGCACAATTCATCTGGACCCGGAGATTTGCCTGCTTTTAATTATCAGGGAGTATCAGACCGTGGGGATTTATTGGCCTTCAATCCCATCAATTTCCTCAACACGATTTCCCTACTAATGTTGATTTCCTTAAGTTCCTTCCTCTTACTGAACCCTAAGCTCCCCAACATTTCTGAGGTGTTATTTGTGTCCTCCTTTGTGAAGACAGAACTAAAGTATGCATTCAGTTGGTCAGCCATTTCTTTGTTCCCAACTATAATTTCCCCTGTTTCTGACTGTACGGGACCTGCATTTGTCTTCACCAGACTTTTTTATCTTCACATACCTATAGAAGTCAGTTTTTATGTTCCCTGCAAGCTTACTCTCATACTCTATTTTCTAAACTGTTCTCAAATCCTCAGACCTTCTGTTTTTTTTCTTGCCAATTTGTATGCCTTATCCTTCGATCTAATACTATCTCTGAATTTCCTTGTAAGCTATGGTTCGATCAGACAGGAATGAACAATTGTTGCAGTTCACCCATGTGCTTCTTGAATGTTTGCCATTGCCTATCCACTGTCATCCCTTTAGGCAATGTTGTCCAATCTATCATAGTCAAATCACTCCTCATACCATAGTAGTTTCCTTTATTAAGATTCAGAACCCTAGTCTCAGAATCAACCACTTCACTATCCACCTTGATGAAAAAGTCTATTATGTTATGTTCACTCATCCCCAAGGAACCTTTCATAACTAGATTGCCAATAATTCCTTTCTCATTACACAATACCCAATCGAGGATGACCTGCTCTCTAGCAGGTTCCTCAACATATTGGTCCAGAAAACCATCCCACATACACTCCAGGAATTCCTCCCCTATGGTATTGTGACTAATTTGACTTGCCCAATCTACATGCAGATTAAAATCACACATATTCCCTTATCGTATGCATCTTGAATCTCCTGCAGAATGTCATTATCAACGTCACTACTGCAGTTCAGGGATCTATATACAGATTATGTTTCTATAGCTCTTGGGGCTAAAGGGATCAAGAGATATGGGAGGAAGGGGGGGAATCAGGATATTGAATTTGATGATCAGCCATGATCAAGATGAATAGCGGAGCAGGCTCGAAGGGCCGAATGGTCTGCTCCTGTTTCTAGTTTCTATATATAACCCCCACTTATGTTTTTTGCCCCTCAGTGTTTCTAGGCTCTACCCATATAGATTCCGCATTGTCTGTGTTAATATACTTCCACAGGGTGGTATTAATTTTCTCTTTAACCAACAACGCAACTCCACCACCTTCTCCTTTGTCAAATAATATCAGTTCCCATCCCTAATCACCTTGCAGCAATGTCTCCATAATGCTGACTATATCATATCCCTTTAGATCTATGTGCATGATTAATTCATCCTCTTTATTGCGAATGCTCCACACGTTGAGGCACAAACCTTAAGTCTTTTTGATATCCCTCGGCCTATTCCCACTCTTTGTCACTGAGGCCCTGTTTAGATTCTGGTCCTTGATTTCTCTGCCTATCACTTTTCTTATTCCCTGTTTTGTCTTTTGTTTTTGTCCCTGATTCTCCCTCCCCTGAATCCTTGTGTAAGTTGCCTTCCCCTGTCAGTTTAATTTAACCCCTCCCCAATCACGCTAGCAAATACTCCCTCTAGGAACATCAATCCTGGTCCTGCTCAGGTGTAACCTGTCCAGTTTGTGCAGGTCCAAGAGCTACAGTTGGAGACACCTCCTTCACACATGCTGGTCCTGGGCATTGGAAGTGTTCCCGGCTTCCCACATGGAACAGGAGGAGCATACCACGACTTGGAGCTCCCCTGCCATGACTTACCTCTTTAAATTTACTCCTTTAAATACTTAAAGTCAAATAATATCAATTACTCTCGGGCCTTTCTTTCCTGGTCCACATCACTATAGAATATAGCCCTTCCAACTATAAACCATAAAATGAAGATCTTACAACCTATAAGCAATAAAAGTCATAAATACTTACCCTACCGTACTCACAATCAGTTACTTTCATTTGAATCCTAGTTAGTTCTGGGAAGATTGTTATCAGGAAACGTTGAAGGTTTGTGATTGTAAGCCAGCTAAAATGCAGGGATTTAGAGATTTGTGATTGCAAGGTAGCTAAAATGCTGGGACTTAGAGATTGCCAGAACCCGCTCAAAAATGGTAGTTCATAAGGTTACCCAACTTTGTTTAATACAGTCAGAATAGAAGAAATAAAGCCTGGAATGAACCAGGAAACCCAGCTGGAAAGAAACATAGTTTATTATAGAATGCAAAGTAAAACCACCACTGTGGTGTACACACATGAATCCCTGTATGGGACGACAGTTCAGTAGGCCCAGTCCAGGGCCTGCCTTAGAAAAGGCTCAGTTAATGAGTTCGAGCTGGGCAGGCCACTGCCTGTTACCAGGAGAACTCATACTCAGCAAGCCTCACAGGGGGATCAATCAGTGATCAGTAGGGATCACCTCAGAGCCATCAAGATAGCTTACTTAACTGGAGTACTGGAGACATGATGTCTGTACTGCTTATGAAGAAGTGCAGTTCAGAGAGATGTTTTGCTTTAGAAGTTAGAGCTACATTAGTTCAAAAAGCAATCAGTGAACTCTGAAAGGTCACAGCCTCATGGAGATCAGTGAAACTTAAGAAGATTCTCTGGTTTCCATTTATCTGTGTATTTGCAATGGAAGAGGCTCCATATGAAAAAGATTCTGCTGTTAGCATTCTCCAGGCAGCTAGGGCTTGCATCAGGGTAGATGCAGGGAGGACGATCCCGATGGTGGGGGAGTCCAGAACCAGGGGTCACAGTCTGAGGATTCGGGGTAGACCATTTAGGATGGAGATGAGGAGACATTTCTTTACCCAAAGAATAGTGAGCCTGTGGAATTCATTACCACAGGAAGTAGTTGATGCCAAAACATTAAATGTATTCAAGTGGCAGCTGGATATAGCACCTGGAGCGAATGGGATCAAAGGATATTGGGAGAAAGCAGGATTAGGCTATTGAGTTGGACGATCAGCCATGATCATGATGAATGGCGGAGCAGGCTGAAAGGGCCAAATGGCCTCCTCCTGCTCCTATCTTCTATGTTTCTATGTAAGCTCTGGGAAACATTGGCGGAGGTGTTGGTTGTGAGTTTGGACCTCATGCATTTTGCAGCTTACAGAAACGCTGGAAGCTGTTAGCAGGCTACAGGCAGCGAGGGCTCAGAGAAGTTCTGGTGAGTCTAACCTCAGTGGTTGGTAAACTGATGGAGAAGATCCTGAGGGACAGGATATATGAGCATTTAGAGAGGTTTAGTATGCTCAAGAATACTCAGCATGGCTTTGTCAAGGGCAGATCGTGCCTTACGAGCCTGGTGGAGTTCTTCGAAAATGTGACGAAACACATTGACGAAGGGAAGGCGGTAGATGTGGATTATATGGATTTTAGCAAGGCGTTCGATAAGGTCCCCCATGCAAGGCTTTTAGCAAAGTGAGAGGGCATGGGATCCAAGGAGCTGCTGCCCGGTGGATCCAGAACTGGCTTGCCCAAAGGAGGCAGAGAGTGGGTGTAGATGGGTCTTTTTCTAAATGGAGGTCGGTCACCAGTGGTGTGCCCCAGGGATCTGTTCTGGGACCCTTGCTGTTTGTCATTTTCATAAATGACCTGGATGAGGAAGCGGAGGGATGGGTTGGTAAGTTTGCCGACGACACGAAGGTTGGTGGGGTTGTGGGGGTGCAGAAGTTACAGAGGGACATAGATAGGATGCAAGACTGGGCGGACAAGTGACAGATGGACTTCAACCCAGATAAATGCGTTGTGGTCCATTTTGGGAGGTCAAAAGGGATGAAGGAGTACAATATAAAGGGAAAGACTCTTAGTACTGTAGAGGATCAGAAGGACCTTGGGGTCTGGGTCCATAGGACTCTAAAATCAGCCCTGCAGGTGGAGGAGGTGGTTAAGAAGGCGTATGGTGTGCTGGCCTTTATCAATCGAGGGATTGAGTTTAGGAGTCCGGGGATAACGATACAGCTATATAAGACCCTCGTCAGACCACACTTGGAGTACTGTGCTCAGTTCTGGTCGCCTCACTATAGGAAGGATGTGGAAAAGATTGAAAGGGTGCAGAGGAGATTTACAAGGATGTTGCCTGGATTGAGTGGCATGCCTTATGAGTATAGGCTGAGGGAGCTCGGTCTTTTCTCCTTGGAGAGACGAAGGATGAGAGGAGACCTAATAGAGGTGTATAAGATGTTGAGAGGCATAGATCGGGTGGACTCTCAGAGGCTTTTTCCCAGGGTGGAAATGTCTGCTATGAGAGGACGCAGGTTTAAGGTGCTGGGGGGTAGGTACAGGGGAGATGTTAGGGGTAAGTTTTTCACACAGAGGGTGGTGGGCGAGTGGAATCGGCTGCCGTCAGTGGTGGTGGAGGCGAACTTAATAGGGTCTTTTAAGAGACTCCTGGGTGAGTACATGGAGCTTAATAGGATGGAGGGTTATGGGTAGGTCTCGAAGGTAGGGATGTGTTCGGCACAACTTGTGGGCCGAAGGGCCTGTTTGTGCTGTAGTTTTTCTATGTTCTATGTTCCATTAAAAAATAAGTGGTGGAAAGTTCTGCACGAGGCAATTAAGGCTGAGAAGAAATCTTGGGGCCATTAATCAGGACAGCCGGGACACTGATGTTTGGAGACACATGTTTGGAGTCCACTTCAGTGAGATTAGCAGTCGCAGAAGAGCTGAAAGCCTGTCTATAATTAGGGGCAGGAGTGCAGCTTTGTAAATCAGAGGGAGAGATGGAACCAACTTCCTGTTGAGGCAGTTCGAGTCCAAGCTGCTTCTGAGGGAATTCACAGACTAGATCCTCAAAAGTGAAGTGTTGAAATCCCTCATGAGATTGTGACTCACACTGGCCACTGACACCAGGGTGTGATCTGTCCTGGTCACATCTAATATTTAATGTGCAGGTGTGGTGTGTTTGACTACAGTTTGCTTGTTCATGGAATCCTACAATACAAAAGGAGGCCATTTGGCCCATCGGGTCTGCACCGACCACAATCCCACCCAGGCCCTACCCCCATAACCTCATGCATTTACCCAGCTAGTCCCCCTGACACTGAGGGGCAATTTAGCATGGCTAATCCATGTAACCCACACATCTTTGGACTGTGGGAGGAAACTGGAGCACCCGGAGGAAACCCATGCAGACATGGGGAGAATGTGCAAATTCCACACAGACAATGACCCAAGTTGGGAATCGAACCCGGGTCCTTGGCGCTGTGAAGCAGCTGTGCTAACCACTATGCCACCTTGTCACTCATTAATTCATACTTATCTCATGTTAATTCTGAATGTACGTTCTAAAAAATCATTTACAGGATCTGGGTGTCGATGGCTAGGCCAGCATTCAATGCTTATCCTCACATTAATGCCAAACCTCAAAAAGAAAAGTTGAGTTCCAGTCTGTAATAAACCTTGGGGTTTTGGATCTGGTCCCCAAGACTTCGTATATCTTATTATTTTGAACACCTCGATGATGTTCACCCTCCACTCCCCCCGATGCCCTCTCTGCTTGAAGGAAAACAACCCCAACCTAACCAGCCTCTCATCATAGCTGAAGCACTCCAGCCCAGGCAACAGCCTGGTGAATCTTCTCTGCACTCTTTCTCATGCAATCACACCCTTTCTATAGTGTAGTGACCAGAACTGCACACAGTGCTCTCGCTGTGGCCTAACAAGCATTTTATACAGCTCCATCAAATCCTCCCTGCTCTTATATTCAATGCATCAGCTAATAAAAGCAAGTATCCCTTTCAGCTTCTTAACCACCTTATCAACCTGTCTTGCTGCCTATTGCCCTCTCTTGATCAATCTTTAGCCTCAACAATGCATCATCTCTCCCCTTCTTTCACTATGACGTTGGCAATAGCTTTTTCCTTGGCAAAGGCAAGTTGCCACATACACATTTAGTATCTTAGTAATTCCCTCTGCCTTCTTCTGTGTCTCCTTTTGGGTCCCACTCTCTTTGCCACCTGTTTGCTATATGAGTCCCTTTTACATCAGTTGCCTTTTAAAAAATTCATTTGTGGGTCATGGGCATCGCTGGCTGGCCAGCATTTATTGCCCACCCCTAGTTGCCCTTGAGAAGGTGGTGGTGAGCCGCCTTCTTGAATCGCTGCAGTCCATGTTCTGTGGGTTCACCCACAATGCCGTTAGGGAGGGAATTCCAGGATTTTGACCCAGTGACTGCGAAGGAACGGTGATATATTTCCAAGTCATAGAAATCATAGCATAGTGGTTAGCACTGCTGCTTCACAGCTCCAGGGACCTGGGTTCGATTCCCGGCTTGGGTCACTGTCTGTGTGGAGTTTGCACATTCTCCTCGTGTCTGCGTGGGTTTCCTCCTACAGTCCAAAGATGTGCGGGTTAGGTTGATTGGCCATGCTAAAATTGCCCCTTAGTGTCCTGGGATGCGTAGATTAGAGGGATTAGCGGGTAAAATATGTAGGGATATGGGGGTAGGGCCTGGGTGGGATTGTGGTTGGTGCAGACTCGATGGGCCAAATGTCCTCTTTCTGTACTGTAGGGTTTCTATGATTTCTATGACTCGTGCCTTGTAGATGGTGGGCAGGCTTTGGGGAGTCAGGAGGTGAGTTACTCGCCACGGTTTCCTAACTTCTGACCTGCTTTTATAGCCACTGTTTTTATGTGGTGAGTCAAGTTGAGTTTCTGGTCAATGGTAACCCCAAGTATGTCGACAGTGGGGGATTCAGTGATGGGAACACCATTGAATGTCAAGGTGCGGTGGTTAGAGTGTCTCTTATTGGTGATGGTCATTGCCTGGCATTTGTGTGGAACGAATGTTACCTGCCACTTGTCAGCCCAAGCCTGGATATTGTCCAGATCTTGTTGCATTTGAACATAGAAACATAGAAACATAGAAAACTACAGCACAAAACAGGCTTTTTGGCCCCACAAGTTGTGCCGAACATATCCCTACCTTTTAGGCCTACCTATAACCCTCCATCCTATTAAGTCCCATGTACTCATCCAGGAGTCTCTTAAAAGACCCTATTGAGTTTGCCTCCACCACCATTGACGGCAGCCGATTCCACTCGCCCACCACCCTCTGTGTGAAAAACTTACCTCTAACCTCTCCCCTGTACCTACCCCCCAGCACCTTAAATCTGTGTCCTCTCGTAGCAGACATTTCCACCCTGGGAAAAAGCCTCTGAGAGTCCACCCGATCGATGCCTCTCAACATCTTACATACCTCTATTAGGTCTCCTCTCATCCTACGTCTCTCCAAGGAGAAAAGACCGAGCTCCCTCAGCCTATCCTCATAAGGCATGCCACTCAATCCAGGCAACATCCTTGTAAATCTCCTCTGCACCCTTTCAATCTTTTGCACATCCTTCCTGTAATGAGGCGACCAGAACTGAGCACAGTACTCCAAGTGGGGTCTAACGAGGGTCTTATATAGCTGCATCATTATCCCCGGACTCCTAAACTCAACATGAACTGCTTCAGTATCTGAGGAGTCGCGAGTGGTGCTGAACATTGTGCAATCGTCGCTGAACATCCCCACTTCTGACCTTATGGCAGAGGGAAGGTCATTGATGAAGCAGCTGAAGATTGTTGGGCCTCGGATACTACCCTGAAGGACTCCTGCAGAGATGTCTGGGATGACTGACCCTCCACAACCATCTTCCTATGTATCAGGTATGACTCTAACCAGCTGGAGTGTTTGCCCCCTGATACCCACTGATTCCAGTTCGGCTAGGGCTCCTTGAAGCCACACTCGGTCGAATGCAATTTTCCACATTGTTGGGTAGATGCCAGTGTTCTAATTGTACTGGAAGAGCTTGGCTAGGGGAGCGACAACGTCTGGAGCACAAGTCTTCAGTACTATTACTGGAATGTTATCAGGGTCCATTGCCTTTGCAGTATCCAGTACCTCCAACCGTTTCTTGATATCACGTGGAGTGAATTGACTTGGCTGGAGACTGACATCTGAGATGCTGGGGACCACTGGAGGCGGCCGAGATGAATCATCCACTTGGCACTTCTGGCTGAAGATTGCTGTGAATACTTCAGCCTTATCTTTTGCACTGATGTGCTGGGCTCCTCCATCACTGAGGATGGGGATGTTTGTGGAGCCTCCTCCTCCAGTGAGGTGTTTAATTGTCCACCACCATTCACGACTGGATGTGGAAGGACTGCAGAGCTTAGATATGATCTGCTGGTTGTGGAATCACTTAGTTCTGCCTATCACTTGCTGTTTTTGCCATTTGGCATGCAATAGTCCTGTTTGGTAGCTTCAGCAGGTTGACACCTCATTTTTCGGTATGCCTGGTGCTGCTCCTGGCATGCCCTCCTGCACTCTCCATTGATCTCCTGGCTTGATGATAATGGTTGAGTGGGGGATATGCCGGGCCATGAGGTTGCAGATTGTGCTGGAGTACAATTGCACTGCTGTTGATGGCCCACAGCGCCTCATGGATACTCAGTCTTGCTAGATCGGTTCGAAGTCTGTCCCATTCAGCACGGTGATAGTGCCACACAACACGATGGAGGTTATTCTCAACGTGAAGGCGGGACTTCATCTCGGACTGAGCTGTGGTCACTCTTACTGATACTGTTATGGACAAGATGCATCCGCAGCCGGCAGATCGGTAAGGATGAGGTCAAGTATGTTATTTCCTCTTGTTAGTTTCTTCAGCACCTGCTGCAGACCCAGTCTAACAGTTATATCCGTTAGGACCCGATCAGCCCGATCAGTAGTGCTGCTGCCGAGCCACTCTTGGTGGTGGTCATTGAAATCCCCCATCCAGAGTACATTTTTTGCGCCCTTGTCACCCTCAGTGCTTCCTTCAAGTGTTGTTCAACATGGGGGAAAACTGAATCATCAGCCTAACGAGGACAGTACGTGGTGAACAGTAAGAGATTTCCTTGCCTATGTTTAATCTGAAACCATGAGACTTCATGGGGTCAATGTTAGGGACTCCCAGGGCAACTCCCTTCTGACTGTATTACACTGTGCCGCCCGCCACCTTTACTGGTTCTGTCCTGAGGGTGGGACAGGACATATCCAGGATGGTAATGGCGGTTGCTGAGGTGTTATGTGTAAGGTATGATTCCGTGAGAATGACTATGTCAGGCTGTTGCTTGACTAATCTGTGAGACAGCTCTCCCAATCTTGGCACTAGCCCCCCCCATGTTAGTAAGGAGGACTTTGCAGGGTCGACAGGGCTGTTTGTTTTGCCGTTGTCTTTTCCAGTGCCGAGGTCGATGCCAAGTGGTCCGTCCGATTTCATTTCTTTGTTGAGACCTTGTAGCGATTGTTACAACTGAGTGGCTTGCTAGGCCATTTCAGAGGGCAATTGAGAGTCAACCACTGAGGCTCTGGAGTCACATGTAGGCCAGAGCAGGTATGGATGGCAGATTTCCTTCCCTAAAGACATTAGTGAACCAGATGGGTTTTTCCAATAATCGACAGTGGTTTAATGGTGATCAGTAGACTCTTAATTCCAGATATTTTTTATTGAATTCAAATTCCACCAGCTGCCGTGGTGGGATTCGAACCCGGGTCCCCAGAACATTATCTGGGTTTCTGGATTAATAGCCGAACTATAATAGCACGAGGCCATCGCCTCCAATTTCATGCCTCATGCTCCTTCTTTCACAGAATCCCTACAGTGCAGAAGGAAGCCATAGAGCCCATCGAGCCTGCACCGACAACAATCCCACCCAGGCCCTATCACTGTAGCCCCACATATTTACCCAACTAATCCCCCTGACAATAAGGGTCAATTTAGCATGGCCAATCCATCTAATTGCACATCTCTGGCCACTAAGGGGCAATTTAGCAAGGTCCAATCCCCCTAACCAGCATATCTTTGGAGTGTGGGAGAAAACCGGAGCACCCGGAGGAAACCCATGCAGACACGGAAAGAGCGTGCAAACTCCACACAGACAGTCACCCAAGGCCAAACCGAACCCGGTTCCCTGGCGCTATGAGGCAGCAGTGCTAACCACTGTGCCGCCCATTTGCTGGTCTTATTTCCATTGCACGCTTTTCTATGCACCCCCTTTCTTGTTTATATTATCAACCTGACAACAGTCCTACCCCCTCTTATTCTGCTTGATTTTACTCTCCATCACACCTGTCTTGCAGGGAGCTCAACTTTTGGCTGTCCTGACCTTCCCTTTCGGTGGAAGTACCTCGACTGTCCCAGAACTCTCTCCTCTGTCACTGAAGGCCGTTATTCAATTGCAGTTTTGCCTTCCAATCTTTACGTGGAGCAGGTGCATTCTCACCGTACTGGTACTGGTCATCCCTCAATTCAGTATTCTTACCCTGGATTTTCCATGTCCTCTCCTGTAGCTAGTTGAAACCATATAATACTATGATCAGTGCACCCTGAATGCTCCTCAATTTATACTTGTTCCATTGGGGCTAACCAAATCCGGCAGTGTCTGTTTCCTGACTGGGTCAGAAACGTACTAGTTAAAAAAGGTTCCTCTAAAACACTTCAGAAACACTGCCCTTTCCACTTTTACTATCCCACTCTATATTCGGATAATTGAATCCATTATCACTTTCTATTAATCTTGCCTTTCAGATTAAACCAATGACCATGTAAACAGGCATTACAAATCTCTTGCTCACGTCAAGGACAGTACAGCATAGGAACAAGCCCTTTGGCCCCCCAAGACTGTGCCAATACGTGGTTTCTATCCTTCTGTGCCTCCCGTGTCTATCAAGAACCACATCCCTCTATTCCTTCCCTATTCACGTATCCATCCAGATGCCTCTTAAATGTTGCTCATGTGCCTGCTTCCACCACCTCCTCTGGCAGCACGATACAGGCACCTATCACCCTCTGTGTGAAAAACGTTCCCCGCACATTTCCGTTAAACTTATCCCCTCTCACCTTGAACCTGTGCCCCTTTGTAGTCAACTCTTCCAGGCTGGGAAAAAGCCCCTGACCACTGACCCTATCTCTGCCTCTCATCATTTTGTAGACCTCTATCAGGTCTCCCCTCAGCCTCCATCTTTCCTAAAACCTTCCAGACCAGGTAACACCCTGGTTAACCTTCTTTGCTCTCTCTCCAAAGCATCCACCTCTTGATGGTAGTACGGTGACCAGAACTGCACGCAATATTCCAAAGGCAGCCTAACTGAAGTTTTATACAGCTGCAACATAACATGCCAACGTTAATGCTTGATGCTCCGGCCAATGCATGCATGCATGCTGTCTGCCTTCTTGACCACCTTAGCCACCTGTGTTGCCACTTTTAGGGATCCGTGGACCTGTACGCCTAGATCCCTCTGTATGTCAATGCTCCTAAGCGTTCTGCCATTTACTGTATAATTCATCCATGAATTTGATTTTCCAAAATGCATCACCTTACATTTAAAGAACAAAAAGAACAAAGAAAATTACAGCACAGGAACAGACCCTTTGACCCTCCAAGTCTGCACCGACCATACTGCCTGACTGAACGAAAACACCCGAGTCTTCCAGGAACCATATCCCTCAATTCCTATCTATTCATGTATTTGTCAAGAAGCCCCTTAAAACTCATTATCGTATCTGCTTCCACTACTTCCCCCGGCAGTGAGTTACAGGCACCCACCACCCTCTGTATAAAACAACTTGCCTTGTACATCTCCTTTAAACCTTGCCCCTCATACCTTAAACTTATGCTGCATCATCATTGACTCTTCCACTCTGTCGGTGCCCCTCATAATCTTGTAGACTTCTGTCAGGTCACCCCTCAACCTCCGTTGTTCCAGTGAGAACAAACCAAGTTTCTTCAACCTCTCCTCATAGTGAATGCCCTCCATACCAGGCAACATCCTGGCAAATCTTATCTGTAACCTCTCCAAAGCCTCCACATCCTTCTGGTAGTGTGGCAACCAGAATTGAACACAAGTGCGGCCGAACTAATGTTCTATAAAGCCGCAACATGACTTGCCAATTTTTAAACTCAATGCCCCGGCCGATGAAGGCAAGCATGCTGTATGCCTTTTTGACTCCCTTCTCCACCTGCGTTGCCACTTTCAATGACCTGTATACCTGTACACCCAGATCCCTCTGCCTATCAATAATCTTAAGGGCTCTGTCATTTACTGTATATGTCCCATCTGTATTAGACCTTCCAAAATGTATTACCTCACATTTGTATGGATTAAACTCCATCTGCCATCTCTCTGCCCAAGCCTCCAACTGATCTATATCCTGCTGTATCTTCTGACAGTCCTCATGGCTATCCACAATTCCACCAACCTTTGTGTCGTCCGCAAACTTACTAATCAAACCAGTTATTTTTTCCTCCAAATCATTTATATATATTACAAACAGCAAGGTTCCAGCACTGATCCCTGAGGAACGCCACTTGTCACAGCTCTCCCTTCAGAAACGTAACTTTCCACTGCTACCCTCTGTTTTCTATGACCGAGCCAGTTCTTTATCCATCTTGCCAGCTCACCTCTGATCCCATGCGACTTTACCTTCTGTACCAGTCTGTCATGAGGGACCTTGTCAAAGGCCTTACTGAAGTCCATGTAGACAACATCCACTGCCCTACCTTCATCAACCATCTTCGTCACTTCCTCGAAAAACTCGATCAAGTTCGTGAGACACGACCTCCCCTTCACAAAACCATGTTGCCTCTCACTAATACATCCACTTATTTCTAAGTGGGAGTAAATCCTGTCTTGAAGAATCCTCTGCAATAATTTCCCTACCACTGACGTAAGGCTCACCGGTCTGTAATTACCTGGATTATCCTTGCTACCCTTCTTAAACAAAGGAACAACACTGGCTATTCTCCAATCCTCTGGGACCTTCCCTGTAGCCAGTGAGAATACAAAGATTTCTCTCAAGGCCCCAGCAATTTCCTCCCTTGCCTCTCTCAGCATTCTGGGGTATATCCCATCAGGCCTTGGGGACTTGTCTATCTTAATGTTTCTCAAGAACCCCAATATCTCCTCCTTTTTGATCTCAACATGACCCAAACTATCTACACACCCTTCCCCAGACTCATCGTCCACCAAGTCCTTCTCTTTGGTGAATACACAAAGTACTCATTTAATACCTCACTCATTTCCTCTGGCTCCACACATAGATTCTATCCTGTCCTTAAGTGGGGCAATCCTCCCCCTGCTCTTTATATATGTATAAGAAGCCTTGGGATTTTCGTTGCTCCTGCTGGCCAATGACCTTTCATGACCCTTTTAGCCCTCCTTACTCCTTGCTTAAGTTTCTTTATACTTTCCTTGTATTCCGCACTTGCTTCGTGTGTTCGCGGAGCCCTCCTGGATGCTCCTTACAAACTGCCCCTTCCACCGCCCTAGCACTAAGTGAGTCCCAGCCAATATAGGGGAAGATAAAATCTCCCACAACAACAAGGCTGTTACTTTTACACCTTGCCAAAATCTGCCTACATATCTGTTCCTCTAACTCCCGCTGGCTGTAGGGAGGCCTATTGTAAACCCCAACATTGTGACCACACCCTTTCTATTCCTGTGCTCTACCCATATTGCCTCACTGTATGAGCCTTCTGAGATGTCCTCCCGCAGTACAGCTGTGATATTCTCCTTTACCAGTAGTGCAACTCCCCCACCCCTTTTACATCCCCCTTTATCCCTGTAACATTTGTATCCTGGAACGTTAAGCTGCCAATCCTGTTCTTCCCTCAACCAAGTCTCTCTAATAATGGCAACAACATCATAGTTCCAAGTACTAATCCAACCTCTAAGTTCGTTTGTCTGGAGTAAACTCCATCTGCCATTTCTCTGCCCAAGTCCGCAATCTATCCCTATCCTGCTGTATCCTTTGACAATCCTTGTCATTATCTGCAACTCCACCAATTTCTGTGTCACCTGCAAACTTACGAATCTGACCACTCACATTTTCCTTGAGATCATTTATATATATATATATGTTAATTCCTTCCCAATATCTTCCCTCCCTTAAAATTCTCATTGTCACCTTGCCATTATCTACTTTTCCTCTCCCTCCTTGCCTACTCGTCCCCTCCCTATCAACCAGCCTCCTCGTCCCCTTCCAGCCCTCTGCCTTTCTTCATTCCATTCCTCCCCTCACCCTCCTTGAGTTTCCTTTTTCTGTTCCTTTCTCTCTTCCATACATTCCGAACTCTCTTTCTCCTTTCTTTCCCTTTCTGTATCAAGGTGTCATTAGAAAGGAGCTCCAGGATGTGGGATCAGCCGCAATGACTTGGAGGGGAACCTCCAGGTGGTGGTGTTCCCAGGTATCTATTGCTCTCATCATTCTAGATTGTAGCGGTCAAAGTGTTTGGAAGGTGCTGTCTAAGGAGCCTTAGTGAGCTCCTGTGGCGCATCTTGTAGATGGTACACATGACTGTTATTGAGTGTCGGTGGTGGGGGGAATGAATGTTTGTGGTTAGCATGTCGATCGAACGGGCCTGCTTTGTTCCGGATAGTGTCAAGCTACTTGAGTGTTGTTGGAGCTGCACCCATCCAGGCAAGGGGAGAGTATTCCATCACACTTCTGACTAATAGAATCGCGACAGTACAGAAGGAGACCATTCGGCCCATCAGGTCTGTACCAACCACAATCCCACCCAGGCCCTATTCCTGTAACCCCATACATTCACTCTGCTCATCCCTGTGACACTAAGGGGCAATTTAGCATGGTGAATCCACCTAACCTGCACATCTTTGGACTGTGTGTGGAAACCGGAGCACCCGGAGGAAACCCACACAGACACAGGGAGAACTTGCAAACTCCACACAGACAGTGAGTGACCTGAGGCCAGAATTGAACCCGCGTCCCTGGCACTGTGAGGCAGCAGTGCTAACCACTGTGCCCCCGTGCCGCCCCATGTGTCATTGTGCCGTCCTGACTTGTGCCTTGTAGATGGTGGACAGGCTTTGAGGAGTCAGGAGGTGAGTTACTCTCCACAGGATTCCCAGCCTCTGACCTGCCTTGGTAGCCACAGTATTTAGCTCGCCCTATTCAGTTTCTGGTCATCAGTGATGTCCAGGATATTGATAATGGAGGATTCAGTGGGTAGCAGGTCTGGGTTACAGTGGGAGCAGGAGTCTAGAGGTGAGGGAGAGGGTGGTTGGGTTCGTCAGAGGTCAGGACCATCTATTTGCTCCAATGGTATAAAATCCATCATATTTCCAGCTCTCTCCAGCTCTGAAGAAGTCATATGGACTCGCCTTTAAGTGTCAAGGGTTGAAGGTTAGATTATCTCTTGCTGGAGACAATTAATTGCCTGACACTTGTGTGGCACAAATGTTACTTGCCACTTGTCAGCCCAGACCTGACTGTTGTCCAGGTCTCACTGCATGCAGTCACAGATTGCATCAGTTTCTGAGGAGTGGCGAATGATACTGAACATTGTACAGTCAGTCATCAGCAAATCTCGCCACCTTTGTGCCAGGTATGGCTCTGACCAGTGGAGGCTTTCCTGCATTTCCATTTTTCAGTTTTAACACGTAAAGGTCAAAAACTGCAGATGCTGCATATCTGAAATGAAGACAGGAAGTCCTGGGGAACTCTGCAGGTCTAGTAGTGCCCTGGACAGAGAAACCCAGTGAATATTTCGAGTCCCTATGACTTCTTCAGAGCTGGAGAGAGGTGGAAATATGATGGACTTTATACCATTGAAGCTGGTGAAGTAATTAGAAGTTCATGAACTGAGCAGCCTAACCCTCCCTGACCGCTGACCTGCCCAACCACCCTGTCCCTGATCTCTACGGCAGCCCAAACACCCTATTATCCTAGACCTGTAGAGCCTTGCTACCTCTGACCTTGGTCACCCTATCGTTGATCTCAGACCTGCCCAACCATCCTATTTTCCCTGACCTCTTGACCCCAGGTATTCCTGACCTTGGCCACCATATCCCTGACCTCTGAGCAGCCCAGTCACCCTCGACCTGACCCCTGACCTTAGCCAACCCTGTCCCTGACCTCTGAAGCCAGCGCCCTGTCTACTGAGGTGTCGGCAGGCATTCTGACGTCTCCACCCATAGTGACGGCATGAGGGCAGAAGGCAGGCAATGACATCGCCAGGCCGCTGGAGGGAAGGGGCAGCGGGGGTGGTTTGTTGTTTGAGGAGAAACAAAGCCCTGGAGGCCCCTCCATCCCACTCTCTCAGACCCTGGACTCTCTTGCCCTAACTCGTTTTAGAACCATCGAACATTACAGCACAGAAACAGGCCTTTTTGGCCCTTCTTGGCTGTGCCGAACCATTTTTCTGCCTAGTCCCACTGATCTGCACCTGGACCATATCCCTCCACACCCCTCTCATCCATGTACCTGTCCAAGTTTTTCTTAAATGTTAAAAGTGAGCCCGCATTCACCACTTCATCTGGCAGCTCATTCCACACTCCCACCACTCTCTGTGTGAAAAAGCTCCCCCTAATATTCCCTTTAAACTTTTCCCCCTTCACCCTTAACCCATGTCCTCTAGTTTTTTTCTCCCCTCGCCTCAGTGGAAAAAGCCTGCTTGCATTCACTCTATCTATCCCCATCATAATTTTATACACCTCTATCAAATCTCCCCTCATTCTTCTACGCTCCAGGGAATAAAGTCCTAACCTATTCAACCTTTCTCTGTAACTCAGCTTCTCAAGTCCCAGCAACATCCCTGTAAACCTTCTCTGCACTCTTTCAACCATATTAACATCCTTCCTGTAATTAGGTGACCAAAACTGCACACAATACTCTAAATTCAGCCTCACCAATGTCTTATACAACCTCACCATAACATTCCAACTCTTATACTCAATACTTTGATTTATAAAGGCCAATGTACCAAAGGCACTCTTTACGACCCTATCCACCTGTGACGCCACTTTTAGGGAATTATGTACCTGTATTCCCAGATCCCTCTGTGCTACTGCACTCTTCAGTGTCCTACCATTTCCCTTGTATGTTCTACCTTGGTTTGTCCTTCCAAAGTGCAATACCTCACACTTGTCTGCATTAAACTCCACCTGCCATTTTTCAGCCCATTTTTCTAGTTGGTCCAAATCCCTCTGCAAGCTTTGAAAACCTTCCTCACTGTCCACTACACCTCCAATCTTTGTATCATCAGCAAACTTGCTGATCTAATTGACCACATTATCATCCAGATCATTGATAGAGATGACAAACAACAATGGACAGCACAGATCCCTGTGGGACACCACTAGTCACAGGCCTCCACTCAGAGAAGCAATCCTCCACAACCACTCTCTGGCTTCTTCCATTGAGCCAAGTTTTATTTGCCTGTTGCCGGTTGGAGTTGATGCTCACAGCTTCCCCTCCCCCTTTCTCACCCTCCGCCTTTGCTGTCGCTCCGTCGCCGCTCCTCCGCCCTCGCAGCTGCGCACTGGGATGCGCCGGCCTCGCGTGCCGGCGCCTTTTCAATTCAAACCGCCGCCTTCCCAACCGCCACCCAGCACGTGGGCGGACAGGGCGAGGACAGCGCCTGCGCAGGCACGTATCGAGCGGGCAGCAGGAGGTTGACGCCTGCTCAGACAGCCCGAGGGGGGGGGGGTGGAGGTTAGCGCCTGCGCAGAGACGACCCGAAAGGGCGGGAGAAGCTGGCGCCTGCGCAGGCACGGCCCGAGGGGGCGGGAGGATGTTAGCGCCTGCGCAGGCACGGCCCGAGGGGCGGGAGGATGTTAACGCCTGCGCAGGCACGGCCCGAGGGGCGGGAGGATGTTAACGCCTGCGCAGGCACGGCCCGAGGGGCGGGAGAAAGGTAGCGCCTGCGCAGACACGGCCCGAGGGGGCAAAGAGGAGGTTAGCGCCTGCGCAGACGCAGCCCGGGGAGGGAATGGGTTCGTGCCTGAACAAAGACGGCTTTCTATTTCCAAACCCTTCCTGACTCCCTCCGCCCTGCCAGTTATTCGTTACATCCTCTCCCGTCAGACTTTCATTTCCTTCTCCATTCTAAGCCGCCGCTTTTTGGGTTTTTATTTGATTTCTGCGATTTGATTTTTTTTCAGTTAGCGGTTAGTCCGCGCGGTGCATTCTGGGAGACCCCAAGGCGTTTGCGCAGATCTGCCGCCAGCATCTTTTTATTTGAAAATAAATAACTAATCTTTCCTTCTTGTTTTTAAATTCTCCTCCCGGCGGTGGGAGTGATGTCCAACTCAGAATTCCTGCTCTCTCCATTTTAATAAAATAAACGGTGCGGCCAGAGCGGTTACTCCAACGTCACTCCAGCATGGCAGGTGAACGACCTCACCAATATGGCGCAGACTCTGACGTCGCTTCAATATGGCTGTCCCGCGGACGTCACTCCAATATGTATGGCCACGCCCCCTTCATCTGGGCCCCGGATGTTCCGAGCAGCGGCCGGCCCCTGGTGGTTGTCTACAAGAGGTGACACTGGGTGAAGCTGCAGCAGCCTCCCATCCATTGACTCTGTCTACACTTCCAGCAGCCTCGGCAAATCAGCCAGCATAATTAAGGACTCCATGTACCCCAACATTCTGTCTTCCACCTTCTTCTGTCAGGAAAAAGACACGAAAGCCCAAGATCAGGCACCAATTAACTCAAGAACAGCTTCTTCCCTGCTGCCATCAGACTTTTGAATGGACTTACCATGCATTAAGTTGATCTTTCTCCGCTCCCTAGCTATGACTGTAACACTACATTCTGAACTCTCTCGTTTCCTTCTCTATGAACGATATGCTTTGTCTGTATAGCGCACAAGAAATAATACTTTTCACTGTAAGCTAATATGTGTGACAATAATAAATCAGATCAGATCAGATCAGTGGCATCCCTAGTGGCCGGGAGGGGAACAGCAGCAGGCTCAGCCTCTCTTCCCCAAAGGCTCCCCAGTTCAGTTCAGAGAGACAAAGGTTTCCTCAGTTCAGTTTGTTCAGGTAGACTGGGATCCTCTTCAAATCTAAACTTCAGCTTCTCAAATTCACTCCCATTCATCCATCCACACAATAAAATCCATTCACCGTGCAGCAGCCTCACTCTCACTCTGTATTCCTCCCTTCATCACGTCTGATATTTTACACCATTAAATACTACAATTCAATTTTATAACATCTCCCATTTCAGATTTGTTCAGGGGCCTCAGTCTGGAGACAAATTATTAATTACAATTCTACCCTGGGCTACGGTAGTATATTTACATTATCTAATTTCACCATAACACACACAATTTTAACATTGCTTGTGTTGTTGTTCCAGGGTCCCCAAGCGTGATTAGAGTGAGAATGATATTAATTCTCTATGTGTCTTTTTGAGTGTGAGCATGCATGTGAGAAAGTCTGTGTTTCTTTGCTTGTGCCTGTGTGTGTATATCAGTGTGCTTGTGATTAGTATGTGTGTACATGGGTGTTTCTGTGCATGTGCTTGTGAGTGATTCTGTGATACTCTGTCCGTCTCTCTGTGTGTCATTGCGTGGTGAGAGTGTGGGTTTGTGTCTGTGAGAATGTCTGTTCATTTGTGTGTACCTGTGAGCATGTCTGTGTGTGTGAGTTTATATAAATTGGTATATGGGGATATGTGTGTAGGGGTGTGGGATGTGCCTGTGGTTGGATGTGTATAAGTGTGTACGGTGGGTATGGGATGTGTGTGTGTGTGCTTGAGTGTCTGTGTGTATAAATACTTGTCTGGATGTATGTGTGTGTGTGTGTTTGCATGAATGTGTGTTTCTCTCTGTGTCTTTGTGCCAATACCCGTGTGGGATTGGGATTATAAGGAATAATTGAAGTATCATTTACCCTCTTTGCATTTGTCTGTGTCTGTATTACTTCGGGTTTAGAAGAGCAAGGAATTTTAACGCTATTTAAGCAGAATCCTGAGCTAGCTTCACAGGGTAGATGGTGAGATGTTTTCACGAGTGGGAGAGTCTCGAACAATGGGACACAGCTACAAGATAAGTGCTGGTCATTTAAAACTGAGGTGCTAGAAATTTCTTCTTGCAGAGAGTGGTGAGTCTCTGGAATTCTTTATCCCAAAGGGGAGTGGAAGTTGGAAATACTTCAGTAGAAGTATTTAAAGTGGAGGTGGATAAATATTTGATACAACGATGAATAGAGGGCTATGGAAATGTCACAGAAACGAAATCGAGGCCAGGATAGAACAAAGAACAAAGAAATTACATCACAAGGACAGGCACTTCGGCCCTCCAAGCCTGCACCGATCATGCTGCCTGTCTGAACTAAAAGCCCTGACCCTTCTGGGGACCATATCCCTCTATTCCCATCCTATTCATGTACTTGTCAAGACGCCCCTTAAACTCACTACCGTATCCGCTTCCACTACCTCCCCCGGCAACGAGTTCCAGGCACCCACAAATCTCTATGTAACATCTCCTTTAAATCTTGCCCCTCGCACCGTAAACCTATGCCCCCTAGTAATTGACTCCTTCCACCCTGGGAAAAAGCTTCTGGTTACCCACTCTGTCCAAGCCTCTCATAATCTTGTAGACTTCTATCAGGTCTTCCCTCAACCTCTGTTGCTCCAGTCAGAACAAACCAAGTTTCTCCAACCTCTCCTCATAGCTAATGCCCTCCATACCAGGCAACATCCTGGTAAATCTTTTCTGCACCCTCTCCAAAGCCTCCACAGCCTTCTGGCAGTGTGGCGACCACATTTGAACACTATATTCCAAGTGCGGCCTAACTAAGGTTCTATAGAGCTGTAACATGACTTGCCAATTTTTAAACTCAGTACCCCAGCCGACGAAGGCAAGCATGCTGTATGCCTTCTTGACTACCTTCTCCAGCTGCATTGCCACTACCTATACACCCAGATCCCTTTGCCTATCAATACTCTTAAGGGTTCTGCCATTCACTGTATATTTCCTATCTGTATTAGACCTTACAAAATGCACTACCTCACATTTATCCGGATTAAACTCCATCAGCCATCTCTCCACCCAAGTTTCCAACTGATCTATATCCTGCTGTATCTTCTGATGGTCCTCATCGCTATCCGCAAATTACCAACCTTTGTGTCGTCCGCAAACTTACTAATCAATGTTGTTACATTTTCCTCCAAATCAATTATATATATTACAAACAGCAAAGGTCCCAGCACTGATCCCTGAGGAACACCACTTGTCACAACCCTCCATTTAGAAATGCACCCTTCCACTGCTACCTGCTGTCTTCTTTGACTGAGCCAGTTTTGTATCCCCCTTGCCAGCTCACCTCTGATCCCATGCGACTACATTTTCTGCACTAGTCTGCCATGAGGGACCTTGTGAAAGGCCTTACTGAAGTCCATGTAGACAGCATCCACTGCCCTACCGTCATCAACCATCTTCGTCACTTCCTCAAAAAACTCGATCAAGTTTGTGAGACACAAACTCCTCTTCACAAAACCATGTTGCCTCTCACTAATATGTCCACTTATTTCCAAGTGGGAATAAATCCTGTCTCGAAGAATCCTCTCAATAATTTCCCTATCACTGATGTAAGGCCCACTGCTGTGTAATTACCTGGATTATACTTGCTACCCTTCCTAAGGAACAACATTGGCTATTCTCCAATCCTCTGGGACCTCCCCTGTAGCCAGTGAGCATACAAAGATTTCTCTCAAGGCCCCAGCATTTCCTCCCTTGTCTCTCTCAGTATTCTGTAGTATATCCCATCAGGCCCTGGGGACTCGTCTACCTTAATGTTTCTCAAGAACCCCATACCTCCTCCTTTTTGATCTCATCATGACTCAAACTATCTACACATCCTTTCCCAGACTCATCATACACCAAGTCCTTCTCTTTGGTGAATACTGATGCAAAGTACTCATGTAATACTTCGCCCATTTCCTCTGGCTCCACGCGTAGATTCCATCCCTTGTCCTTGAGTGGGCTAACTCTCTCTCTGCCTCCCCTCTTGCTCTTTCCATGTGTATAAAAATTCTTGGGATTTTCCTTAATCCTGCTGGCCAATGCTTTTTCATGACCCCTTAGCCCTTCTTACACCTTGCTTAAGTTTCTTTCTACTTTCTTTGTATTCCACACTTGCTTCATGTGTTCCCAGCCTCCTCGCTTTGACAAAGGCTTCCTTTTCCTCTTTGACTAGGCTCACAATATCTCCCGTTATCCAAGGTTCCCAAAACTTGCCATACTTATCCTTCATCCTTACAGGAATGTGCCGGTCCTGAATCCCTATCAACCTACACTTGAAAGCCTCCCACAGGCAAGATGTTGATTTGCCCTCAAACATCTGCCCCCAATCTACATTCTTCAGTTCCTGCCTAATATTTTTGTAATTAGCCTTCCCCCAATTTAACACCTTAACTTGAGGATTGCACTTATCTTTATCCATCAGTACCTGAATGCTTACTGAATTGTGGTCACTCATAGAAACCCTACAGTACAGAAAGAGGCCATTCGGCCCATCAAGTCTGCACCGACCACAATCCCACCCAGGCCCTACCTCCATAACCCTACATATTTTACCCACTAATCCCTCCAACCTACGCATCTCAGGACACTAAGGGGCAACTTTAGCATGTCCAATCAACCTAACCCGCACATCTTTGGACTGTGGGAGGAAACTGGAGCACCCAGAGGAAATCCACGCAGACACGAGGAGAACGTGCAAACTCCACACAGACAGTGACCCAAGCCGGGAATCAAACCCAGGCCCCTGGAGCTGTGAAGCAGCAGTCTAACTACTGTGCTACCGTGCCGCCCCACTGCTCCCCTAATGAAACATCGACCACCTGGCCGGACTCATTCCCCAATATCAGGTCCAGTATGGCCCCTTCCCCAGTTGGACTTTCTACATACTGTTTGAGGGAGCCCATGTCCTTCTTGTATGACTTAATTAATGGGATCAGCATTGTCCCGTCTTTGCGATTTTCCAACATGTCTCAGGAATTAATTGCACTGTTTTCACTGGAAACACGGCCGCTGAGGCGAGACCTGATAGATGCCTACAAAAGTATGAGAGGTATAGAGAGCGTCGATAGTCAGACGCTTTTTCCAAGGGTGAAAGCAGGTTCAAGGTGAGAGGGAGAAAGTTTTATGGAGAGGTGCAGTGGAAGCTCTTCATGCAGATAGTGGTGGGTGCCTGGAACTCGCAGCCAGAGGAGGTGGTGGAAGCAGGCACATTCACTGCATTAAAGAGGGACAGCATTATGGATGGGTACATGAAAAGGGAGGGAATGGAGGGATATGGACCGAGTAAGGGCAGAAGTTTTTTTTTAGTTTAGTTTGGGCATCATGGGATTGGCGAGCGGAAGGGTTTGTTCCTGTGCTGTATCTTTCTTTGTTCTTATTTGTTCATTGTTCTTGAATAACCTTTGTTAGAAGAACTGAACTCGATTTCGCAACACGTTATTCAACCTGAAAATAAAACTTGTGTATAAGGCGTTGCAACATCAATATCCCCGGGGCTAACAAACAGCATATAAATGAAGCGATTTTGGAATGTATCAGCTCAGTGCTAGGACAGCGGGGTTGTTTGCAGCATGAGGGAGAGTTCATTTCACAGGGAAAATGCGTGATACATTTATACTTATCAACTAGAATGTTCTATATGATTCTTGCAATAACTGGTGTTCCTGGTCAGTGGCTATTACAATGGGAATTAGGACAATCTGTGTGTGAGCTGCTCTCTGGTTTTACTGTGTGACGGAGGTACATGCTGATCTAGTGATCAGCGTTCTGCAGGCACCAGCACTTCATACCTTTTATTCCTCAACTTGCAATGAACTCAGTTTATAACTTGCAGCCCTTGGAACTATAAACTCATTGCATTTAATGGACAACCGTGTAATGTTGAAACAAACGTCAGTGAGTTCAAACGCACTAAGGGAAGGCATTAGTGGAAGTAAGAGTAAAAAGGGGTTGTGTTTAGGTCATTAAAAAGAGTGGAATATGTGAAAGAATTTTCAAGTCATTGAAGATTTGTACACAATGTGGATCATTAACAAAAGTGAAATGAATAACAGCAGTGATGATGTATTACTGGGATCAGTGTAGTATTGCACTGGTAACTGCAGATTGTGGATGGCCTGACCCATGTCACCATTATATTTATTAGTGGTGGTATGTTTTTGTGTAGAATTTTAATCAGCGTTGTTGAGGGAGTAGAGTGCTTTACCTACGCCAGAGACCATGTATTATGTTGAGTTTGGGTAACTAACTGGAGTGCAAATCCCGATCCCAGTGACCATGTATAACTGTATCTACCAGTGTAAAGTACTCCACCTAAACCAGTGACCATGTCTTACTTGGATTATCTGTCCGTGTACAATTGTACAAAGTGCAGGCCATTAACCCCAATCCAGGTGACCAAGTGTTATTGTGAGTTTCCGTCAGTGCAGAATTATACTGGACGTGAATCACTAAATTGCGGTGTCTCTGAGGGGTAGCACTGCTGCCTCACAGCACCAGAGACCTGGATTAGATTCGGCTTGGGTGACCGTCTGTGCTGAATCTGCACGTTCTTGCTGTGTCTGAGTGGGTTCCTCCGGTTTCTTCCCACAGTCAGAAAGACGTGCTGGTTAAGTACATTTATCATGGTAAATTTTCTATGAGTGTAGCCGAAGAAGCGCTGGAGCGTGGAGACTAGGAGATTTTCATAGTAATTTCATTGCAGTGTTAATGTAAGCCTATTTGTGGCATGAATAAATAAACTTAAATTTAAAATTTACATTAAATAGAGTAGAAAAGCGGACATAACTATCCCTGATTTCATGGGAGCGTCTGTCAAAGTCAGACTTGTAAAGAGTGGGTGTCACTAAAGGGAATTAAATCAATTGATTCTGTTATGAAATGATGCTTTTTTGTTGACTGGGCTCACCATTCCATTGAAGGTGTTGAGTGTATAAAATGAATTGTCTGGACATTCCCTTTGCTTTTTATTGATCTGTTTCAAAGAAACACATGTTAATTAGTGGCTGACATTGAAACAACTCGACAGCAGTTGCAATACTTCGATCCTTTCCTTTTCTCAATCCCGCTATTCTAGAAATGAACGTCAGTGCTTTGTTTTGATTGTTACCATCGGATTTCTTAAAGGGCCTTGTCATTCGGCTCTGCCGCACCCCGACTCCCCTGCTACACAACCAGTCACATATTATCCAATAGCTATTAGGGAATATACTGTCCAAACCATAATGCAGCAATTGGCAATTACCCAGAGTGAAATTAATTAACCATTAGAAATTGTGTTGGGAAGATTGGTTTGGTTTTTCAAACATTCACATTTGTTTTGTTCATGCCATTATATTGATGCCATTAGGAAATTTTTATTTAGGGTTATTATGTTCAGGAATTAGTTGAATTCCTCCTTTGCATTCACTTTATTCCCAGTTTGGATCTATCTGTACATTTTGACATTATTTTTCTGCTTCATGACTCCCTGTCGTTCATGCACATTTTGAAGGACATTGACCCCAGTGACGATCCTTGCTTAAGTCCAATTCCCACCGTCCACCAATCTGAGTTGGTCATTAGCCCTGATGTAATGCCAGCTCAAATTTTAAATATCGTATAATGATGTGGAGCATCTCTGTAAGCACCACAGATTGGATCAGATACTTGCCGAACAAATTTTCCCGGCATATGCTTGAATAAACGATCATAATCTTCTCTGTTTCTCCTCATATTAGGGACATAGGCATTAGGAGCAGAGGTAGGCAAATTCAGCACTTCCAGCCAGCTCCACCATTCAATCCGACCATGGCTAGTCTCTCCCTCTGGTCTCAAGTCCACACATCCACCTGTTTCCATTATCCCCTTATCTCTTTTTTATTAGGAATATAGTGATCTCCTTCTTGAAACCATTCAATGATTGAGACTCGACCATACTATTTTGCCGTGAGTTCCACAAATTCCTCCTCTTCTCAGTTTTAAATCTACCGCCTCACAGCCTATACCTGTGACCCTTGTTCTAGATTGCCGCATCAGAAGAAACAATTACTCTATCAATCCCTTAGCTCGTAATAAATCAGTGATAACAGAGCCCATCGAGGGTCTAATGCTGGGAGTGTCAAATACTTGATGGTTGACATTAGGTCCAGACGTTGTTTGAAACTCAATGTCTTTTTAGTGACATTTTCTTTCAAATTTCGCCTACTGACTGACTCCCAATCCAGGCCCAAAATTCTCACCCTAACTCTCTGGTTCAGAAGGGAGAATATATGATCAGAAAAATTGTCGCTTTTCGCTTCTCTTGTAGTCAGTTTACTGAGAATTGTGATTCCTGTCCAGCTGAAAGAGTGGTCTATCACCCTGCAGCACACGATACCTGATTGGTATGGCAATGGCGGATCTATTGGACATTATCACCTCGGTCATACTGTGGCAGATCAAAGCTTATTATTTCCCAATGTATTTTCTGGGCATCACTCCTGTGTGTAGTGTTATTGGTGTACTGCTCCGTGCAGCCATAGACTGTTCTGTGTGGTTTACTGTCACTTTCTCCTTTGATCGATTTGTGGCCATTTGTCACCAGTAGCTGAAAACCCGGTATTGCACCAAGAAAACTGCGACTGTGGTTCTAGCAACAACCGACATTTTGTTCTGTTCAAAAAACATCCCCTTCTACTTTGCACATGATCCTGGAAATATAATCAGCAATGTTCCGTGGGACTGTTTTGATAAGCCAAGCTATTTTTCTGAGTTGGGATGGGTGCTCGTTGACTGGTTTGATAAGTTTTATACACCATTGTTCCCTTTCACTTTAATTCTGTGCTCAATGCTCTGAACGTCAGGCACATTTTGGTGGCTAGTCGTGTCCGCAAGGGACTGAGGGATCATAATAAGAGGGAATTGCAGCGACAAATGGAGAGCAGAATAAAGCCTATGATTTTACTTCAGAATATCCAGCAGCTTCATTCTCCTGCGGTCGGTGCATGTAATCGATTTCTTACGTTATAACATTACAGGGATATATCCCACAGATTATACCGAGTCTGAATTTATATTTGAACAGGTCAGATGGATGTTGTGGAATTTAAATTGTTTGCACAAATACATTTATATATGTGGCGACTCAGTCCAAGTTCAGGGAGCAGGTCAAATATGCTGCCAAATATTCGCTCACATCAATTATTCAATCGTGACAAAACAAGACAACTTAAATAAGCCAAAAGGCAGACCCCAGTGTTTGCTGTGCACGTATATAATACTTTGCCCAGCAGCAAGCCCGATGACTGATGACAACCTCAGCCAACAAGGGAACTACTTTCTGGAATGACTGGGCCCTTCCAAGTGAGACACACAAGACCAAATCACTACGTCAAACATGGCATTTTTGAAAACCAAAGGCTCCAAACTGTAGCCAGCAGCGAATCCACTCAAAACAAAATGTGCAAAGTTTAATCAACAATAAACCGTGTCCCTTTGGACCTTTGAAGTTTCTGAGTGACTATCCAATCAGGAAGCTCTATATACCCTGGAATGTCTGGCAACATTAACAAAATACTTGTTTCAACCTGTAGTAGAGCTCAGGTTAACTGTACTTTTCACCCACCCACAATTTGATTGATACTACCAATCGGTGAAGACTTTTAACTGTTTGCAATGCGATCCTGGGCATTCCTTCTGATCAAGGAACAATCTGAATGTCGTCTAAATGATTGAAATAAACTAAATGCACCACACTGTCAGGCATTCCAGATCCTCATCACTCACTGTGGAAATATTTGTACTCATGTCTCTTCTGCTTCTTTTCCGACTCATTTGTTTCAATTCCGGCGAAGGATGGTACAGACTGGAAACACTAACTCTATTCTCTCTCCACAGATGCTGTCAGACCAGCTGAGATTTTCCAGCATTTTCTGTTTTGGTTTCAGATTCAAGCATCTGAAGTAATTTGCTTTTACTTTGATTTGGTGATGTTTCATTCTTGATTCTTGCTGACTGGAAACTCTTTTCCCCTGTCTTCTGTAGCGAGGCCCCTCGTGATTTTGAACACCTCTATTCTGTCTCTCGACACCTTCCATTCTCCAAGCAAATCTACCCAATTTCTCAATCTGTCTTCATAATCCTAGTTGCTCAGCTCTGTGACCATTCTCGTGAATATTTTCTGAGCTCTCTGCAATGTTTGTACATCCTTCATATGATGTGGCGCCCATACCTGATGTCAGTGTATGTCATAGCTTTCGAACTAGTATGCCTGATGCAAGTTGCACATTAACTCATTGTCCATGCTTTGTGTTCCTATTAACCAAACCGTGATACTATAGACTTTATTTGCCACTCCCACAAACTACCCTACAACGTTTAGTAACTTATGCAAATGAACACAAAATGTATGTCTGTGCCAATACCGAATTTAGCTTTGTACCGTTATTTCATATTCTCTCCGCACGTCCTTTATACTATGGTGGCACAGTGGTTAGCACTTCTCCCTTGCAGCACCAGGTTTGAATTTTCCTCTTAGGTCCGTGTGGTGTTTGCACATTCAAGTAAATTTATTGGTTAAAAGTAGGCTGACATTATCACTGCAATCAAGTCACTGTGAAAATCCCCCAGTCACTTGTTCGGGTTCACTAAGGGAGAATTTAGCACGGCTACCGCAACTAACCCAGAATGTCTTTCGGACTGTGGGTAGAAACTGGATAACCCGGGGAGAACATGCAGACCCCGTACAGACAGGAATCACACCAGGTCCCTCGTGCTGTGAGGCAGCAACGCTGACCACTGTGCCACCGTGTCACCCCTCGTGTCTCCGTGGGTTTCCTCTGGGAGATCGGGTTTAATCCTACAGTCCGAAATGTGTGGTGGTTAGGTGCATTGGCCATGCTAAATACTCGCTCCCTGTACCTGAACAGGCGCCAGACAGCGTAACTTTATTGCAGTGTTAATGTAAACCTACTTGTGACACTCATGCACGAACAAAGAACAAAGACAATTAGCGCACAGGAACAGGCCCCTCGGCCCTCCAAGCCTGCACCGACCATGCTGCCCGACTGAACTAAAACCCCTTATCCTTCCGGGGACCATATCCCTCTATTCCCATCCTATTCATGTATTTGTCCAAACGCCCCTTAAATCTGACCATCGTATCTGCTTCCACTACCTCCCCCAAAAGCGAGTTCCAAGCACCCACCACCCTCTGTGTAAAAAACTTGCCTCTTACATCTCCTTTAAACATTGTCCCTCGCTCCTTAAACCTGTGTCCCCTCGTAATTGACACTTCCACCCTGGGAAAAAGCTTCTGACTATCCACTCTGTCCATGCCCCTCATAATCTTGTAGACTTCTATCAGGTCGCCCCTCAACCTCCGTCGTTACAGTGAGAACAAAAACATGAACTTTGAACTTCACATTTCTCTGCATTGAACTTCAGGTGCCAACTGTTCACCAATTGGACTACATCATTTTGAAGTTTGAACCTCACCTCGTGACATTTCAAAATGCAACAAGGTTCCTATCATCCGCACATTTTATGAACGTGTCCTGTATACGAAAGGCGAGGTCTTTATGGCATTTCAGGAAATGCTATGGCCCCAGCACTGGCCACTGGGGAACGCCAGCGCAAGTCCGCTTCCAGCACCAAACATATCCATTAACCTTTCAGTGTGTCAACTCCATACCCTTGTTCTTACTGTCCCTGAAGAGTGGACCTGCTCTATCTGTTATCTCAGCGCAGACTTAGTGGGCCGAAGGCCTGTTCCTTGCTGTATTGTTCTTTATTGCAAGATCTTGCAGTCCACGGCATCGACACAATTTCACTGCTCACGATTCTCTGCCAAATGCATCCCCAGAAAGTTTGTCCACACAATTTTCCCAAACGAAAAGAAGCATTTGTCCATGTGACTATTAATTTTCTCCTCAATCTAGTTGACTAGACTTTTCACCAGCTCCAAAGCTTAATTGGCTGGTCTGCATCTGCTGTAATTACGTTTAACCATTCTGTGAACAAGGTTGTGATATTTGAAATGCTGCACCCTCCTGTGTCGCCTCTGTGTCTCAGAAAGGCTAAATATCATGGCCAGTTTTGTAATTTCCACTCTCACTTTCTGCCGGGTCATGGGATGTTTTGAACCAGAAACTGGTGTTTAATCAACTTGAAGTACAGATATCTGAGCCAATCCTCCTTATTAATTAGAAATATTCTGGTATCCTGACTACTTCATACTTCAGCACTTCCTCAATAGTGTGTTACTGTGTGGAAAATACAGGTGCAAAATATTAATGTCATTATTCAGCCATGCTCTCTTTTTCAATGTGGAAATTCACCTTCTTAGTCCCTATCATTCCTTATTCCTATGTGTCTGTGTGCTGTTATCCAATCTATTTGTCAGCCTCTAAAGACTTTGGGATTTTTGTTCTGTGTTGCCTGTGGGTTTATTCTCAGAATCCAGCTTTGCTTCTCTTATTCGCTAATGCACAGCCCCTCTGAGCCTTTGTGATTCTGTCTGGCTCCCAATTGCATTTTCTATCTGGCGGCATTCATAAAAACATTTATTTCTTCCATGAGTTAACTTATATGTTCTGTCTTATCCAAAGAGATCAGTTTCCCTGTGTGCGTGTGTGTGTGTGCGCGCGCGCACGTTTGAATGAGTATGTCCCTGTGTTTATGTGTGTGTGTGTTTGTATGAGCGTGTCCTGTGTGAGTATGTGCCCGCTTAGCGGCACTGCTGCCTCACAGTGCTAGCTATTCAGGTTCAATTCCCGGCTTGGTCACTGTCTGTGCGGTAACTGCACGTTCTCCCTGTGTCTGTGATAGTTTCCTCCGGGTGCTCCAGTTTCCTCCCACAGTCCAAAAGACGTTCTGATTCGGTGCATAGGCCATGCTACGTTCTCCCACCGTGTACCGGAACAGGCGACGGAGTGCGGCGACCAGGGCATTTTCAGGGTAACTTCATTTATGTGTTAATGTAAGCCTACTTGTGACACTAATGAATAAACTAAAACTGTGTGTCCCTATATCTGTGTGTACCCATCTGTATAGTTGTGTTTTCCTGAGTGCATGTGTCTCTGTTTGTTTGAGTGCGTCCCTGTGCGTGTGTGTCTGTGTGTGCTTGTATGAGTGCGTCCCTGTGCGTCTGATTGTCTGTGTGTGCTTGCATGAGTGTGTCTCCGTGTGCGTGTGTGTCTGTGTGTGTTAATATGAGTTTATTCCTGCGCTTCTGTGTCTGCGTGTGTTTGCATGAATGTGCCCCTGTGGGTGTGTTTGTTTGCATGAGTGTATCTCTGTGTGTGCATGTATGTGTCTGTGTGCCTGTATGAGCGTGTCCCTGTGCATGTGTGCGCTTCAGTAATCGGTTCCCTGATGAAAACATGGGAGTTACTGACTGCCTCTGAGGCTCCCAGAGAGCAGTGCTTCCAGTAGCTGTGACCCACCAGCAGACAGTAGCATTGCATCACTTTAATCACAAGATAGCGAAAGAGGTTTGAGAAGAGGCTTGGAGACATTCATTCATTCGCAGAGACAGAGAGGAAACTCTGACAAGGAGCATACCTTTACCAATCTGCCCGCTGCTGGATACTGTTAGAATCAAACATACACACTTTTCTCTCCCTGGAGAATATGTTTGCTGCTCCCTTTTGAAAGGAGGGCAAGATTTTGCTGTTGAGACCATTGACAATACATTGCAGCTTAAAAATTGTTTCCAGAAATCTTTCCTTCGAGTGACGACAGGACATTCTAAAGGTGGGGGGTTGAACAGTTAGTGGTTTTGGAACACATCGGCTCCAACCTAGATTAAAATGAATAAGGCCATGAAGAAAAATACACTGAGTTTGGACGCATATTGAAAAGAAGGAACTCAGATGCCAAAAGTACAAATGACATTTGTCTGTTCATATTGTATTCAATTGTTTTTTAAAAAATGTTACTTCAGTGTTCCCAGAGCGATCCCGCTGTGAATCAATGAATGTCTTTGGGAATGCATCGAATCAGATTTGTACAGAGAGGTTGCCTGCCACACGAAGAGCAAGATCATTTCACACTGATAATGAATGACACATTCTGCTTTGGAAAATGTATTTACCGTTCTTTTTATTGATGTTATGCAGGCATTGATCAGCGATGCAATTTAGTTCATCAAATATCTTGATTTATCTTTATGGTTTTTCGTTTTTTCTCACCAAAACGAAGGGACCTAGGTGTGCAAGTCCACAAATCCTTGAAGGTGGCAACACAGGTGGAGAAGGTGGTGAAGAAGGCATATGGTATGCTTGCCTTTATAGGACGGGGTATAGAGTATAAAAGCTGGAGTCTGATGATGCAGCTGTATAGAACGCTGGTTAGGCCATATTTGGAATACTGCGCCCAGTTCTGGTCGCCGCACTACCAGAAGGACGTGGAGGCATTGGAGAGAGTGCAGAGAAGGTTTACCAGGATGTTGCATGGTATGGAGGGTCTTAGCTATGAGGAGAGATTGTGTAGACTGGGGTTGTTCTCCTTGGAAAGACGGAGAATGAGGGGAGATCTAATAGAGGTATACAAGATTATGAAGGGTATAGATAGGGTGAACAGTGGGAAGCTTTTTCCCAGGTCGGAGGTGACGATCACGAGGGGTCACGGGCTCAAGCTGAGAGGGGCGAAGTATAACTCAGACATCAGAGGGACGTTTTTTACACAGAGGGTGGTGGGGGCCTGGAATGCGCTGCCAAGTAGGGTGGTGGAGGCAGGCACGCTGACATCGTTTAAGACTTACCTGGATAGTCACATGAGCAGCCTGGGAATGGAGGGATACAAACGATTGGTCTAGTTGGACCAAGGAGCGGCACAGGCTTGGAGGGCCGAAGGTCCTGTTTCCTGTGCTGTACTGTTCTTTGTTCTTTGTAACTCACACGTGTTACGAATATTACAGTTATTTTAATTGGTGAAGGAACGTATAATGTTACATCAGAGTTCAGGGAAAGCAAAAAGTCTGCAGGGAATATTTAAATGAACTCGGAGTAAAAGTAGACTGAGGGGGTGTCACTGACAGGATGGCTATACCTGTGATGTATGACTGGGATATTAGTCTAAGTTGTGCATATGCCCCGCAACGAGAGTGGAACATCTGACTGCGGGAATGATCTATTACTGGGAGTATCTGCCACTCAGTACTGTTATGAAGCAGAAGTGGATCCCTTCTCTGAGAACGAACACCTAACCACTCAAAAGAGGAGTACCTCGCCTCATAATCTGTTAAAGTGAAGGTGAAGTGGCCTTTGAGTAGTTAAACCAAACTACTCAGCACCTTTGAGTAGTTAAACCAAAATAACTCCCTGACACACTTTCTCAAGTTAACAAATAGTAATTTATTTACCTGACTAACAATGAACAAACGAACTAAACTATTAGCAAACCGAATAAAACACGATTCTAACGAATGCTGTTTAGATAAATACAATTCACACGTATTAACAAAAAAAATAGAGTTTTATCACTCTCTGAATTACAGCCAGGTTTGGGGTCTTCCAGAATATTCTTGGCCCTCTCTGTTGATTCTTCTGTCCAGAACACCTGTCTTCTTTGGTACCTTCTCTATCAGGATGGAGCATCTCTGAGAAGTGGATAAGGATGTTACTCTGGCAGATGGCAGTTTCTCTATGTGCTTATTGTCTCACTTCTTTTTTACCTGTGATGACAGATCAACATTCCCCACAATAGGATTTGTCTCAGGTTGCCAAAACCATCAAATTTAAATCTAATAGGTTGCTGTTATCCAAGTATCTGATTGAAACTGATTGGTGAAATAAAAAAAAATAAAGGCCTGCGTGTTTTCCTGGCAACGCTGAAAGTCTGCAAAGGGATAGAGATAGTCTAAGTGAATGGGCAAGGGTCTGGCAGATGGAGTACAATGTTGAAATATGTGAGGTCATCCATTTTGGTAGGAATAACAGCAAAATAGTTTATTATTTAAACGGTAAAAAATTGCAACATGCTGCTGTGCAGAGGGACCTGGGTTTCCTTGTGCATGGATCAGAAAAAGTTGGTTTCCTGGTGCAGCAGGTAATTAAGAAGGCAAATGGGATTTTTTTCCTTCATTGCGAGAGGGATGGAGTTTAAAAACAGCGAGATAATATTGCAGCTGTATAAGATGCTGGTGAGGCCACACCTAGAGTACTGTGTACAGTTTTAGTCTCCTTACTTGATAAATGATATACTGGCACTGGAGGGGGTGCAGAGGAGATTCACGAGGTTGATTCCGGAGTTGAGAGAGTTGGCTTATGAGGAGAGACTGAGTAGATTGGGGCTATATTGATTGGAAGTCAGAAGAATGAGGGAAGCTATGATAGAAACATGTAAGATTATGAAGGCAATATATAAGATAGAAGCAGGAAAGTTGTTTTCACTGGCAGGTGAAACTAGATCTAAGGAGTATGACCTCATAATGAATGGGAGCAGATTTTCGACTGAGTTCAGGAGGAACTTCTTCACTCAATGGGTTGCGAATCTGTAGAATTTACTGCCCAGTGAAGCAGTTGAGGCTACCTCATTGAATGTATTTAAGGTAAGGATAGATAAATTTTTAATTAGTAAAGGAATTAAGGGCTATGGTGAGTGGGCGGGTGAGTGGAGCTGAGTCCACGAAAAGGTCAGCCATGATCTTATTGACTGGTGGAGCAGGCTCGAGGGGCCAGATGGCCTACTCCTTCCCCTAGTTCTGATGTTCTTATTGCTGCCTGGCACTCCCATACAAATGTTTCGGTTTGTACTCCTTATGTACTTGCATTTTCTTTTCGTTTCAAAGCAGAGAAAAAACACTTCCTATTAAAAGGGGCCATGCAATGCTTTCTGCTCTTAGCGCTTAACAATTTTAAAATGATTTTACAAACAACAAATTCTAACATTCTACTCAAGTTCGCAAGATCTCCCCCTTAAGAAAGAAATGAACCATCATCATGGAAAGATGGCTTCATTTTGTCCTCTCTTTTGAACTCGCGATAAAGCATCCACAAGAGCATTTTCATCACCCGCAACATGTATAATCTGTAAATTTAATGCATGTAGCATGAGAGTCCAACAAAATAATCTTGTGTTCCTGTCCTTAAATTTTTTCCATTACTGTCAAGGGATTGTGATCGGTATACACAATCGTCTCATTGCTTGCAATGTAAACATTAAAGTGCTGTAAGGCCATTACAAACTCAATAACTCTCAACAATTGAATATTTTGTCTCGTGAAGATTGAGGGGTTTTTCGAAAAATAACTGATTGGCCTTTCAATTCTACAATCATCCCCCTGTAACAACACAGCTCCAACACCTACATTGCTGGTGTCGACCGCGATGTTTGGCATGGCAAAAATGGGTGCGGTTATTAACACTGATTTTAAATTCTCAAATGCCTCCTGGCATTGTTCTGATCAACGAAATTCCATGTACTTTTTTAACAAATCCGTCAATGGTGACACTTCACTACTAAAGATTGGTATTAAAGGTGCTGGGATATGGTTCGCAAAGGATGGGGCATGCGCCAAAAACTAGGAGGAGTGCATCGCCATGGTAAAGCAAAAACTGGGCTTGTGGGATATTCCCTCTCCATTGCCAGAAAAAAATGCTGCTAATCTGGTGTGAGGTGCTCTCTGTTTTATGGGCGTAGTGCAGGTCTGTCCCATACGTCATCCTGCACAGCAGCAGTTACCCGAGCCATCTCAAATTCATCTGGAGATCCAACGTGTCTGGAAGGACATCATGCACAAATCTCTGGAGAAAGAGGAGGGGTGGAGGGAGAAATGTACCCAACACCGCACTCATCCTGATGGCCACTCTTGTGTGCGGTTGCATCAAGCTGTGTGGATCCTCTGTACGCAAATACCAAGTGCCACAACTATTTAAGGTTCTACCTGTCACCAGCGTTGCGGAAGATGGGTCTGACCACGTTTCCGTGGAATGCTCCAAGTAGTTGAACTGTCCCTCATGGAGAAATTTATTGAGAAAGACACAGTTGACCACAAGGTGATCAAGCACTAGTCTGTGCGTATTGTCCTCAAGGCCCCAAGGCAAAAGGAGATGGTGAATCCTGTCAGAAGGTTACCTGAGCAGATCGTCAGTGTCACTTGCAGAACCACTCATCACCAGAACTTTCAAACAAGCAGCAAGACCCAACTTGTCTGGTGGTGAGAAGGGCCCTCCACATCAGATCCTTCATGCATACTCGAATTCTCAGCAACAGCTCATGGTGCCCTCGAAGCGGCTTCGGAGGTGGAGGGAGGTGGGGGGGGGGGGGGGGTGTGGATAGTGGCGAGGGTGAGTTGGGCGCACAACACCTCGTGGAATTTACCTTTGCAAAGATGGTCTGAAAAGAGAGATCAGGTGATTTTTGTCGAAGTTCTTCCCGAGCAGATCTGTGACACAGGACTCTGTGCTCAATGGGCTGTTCGCAGGGATGCACACCGAGATAAATATCAACGCTGCTGGAGGACCCTTTTTTCTGCCTGAAACTTGTTGATCTTCCAGTGCAGTAATCCTCCTCCACCGAGTGTTGCAGACTGGCACATTCCAAGGTGCAGGACAAGGTGCTCAGCGAATCACTCAAACTTGAGGTAGCCGCCACAAGTGCACAATAGGGAAATGCCACTGTGTAAGGCCGTTCAGTCACTGCAGACCGAGGGGCCATAAACCGGACAAAGCCCTTGGACTGTCTCTAATCTCTAACTGTGTGGAACACTATTGAAGCATCACAAAGGGCAATTGGACAAATGTATATAGTTTCATAAAGAACCTTGGACCTGTCTTCAAATACATGTAATGTTCTAAGACTGGGCACAATGTAAATTTTGATCTCAGGGAAAATGTAAATATGATTGCATTTTACTGTTGTAATGATTGGAAATGTTTCCGTAATGTTTCGAAGATTACCTGTGAATAAAATATATTTCTGAAATATCAAAAAAATTCCTTAATTTGAGGTGAACTTTCCGTCTCAGGTTCTATTTTTGAATGAGTTTCAGATGCTGTATTCGTTGAGCTCTGCATTTTTTAGTTACAATAACTGCTCTTTAAGATATGCCCACTATTAAAGAGGACAACCACATCTCAGACTTCAGAAAGGGTCTGAGTGAGATAAGTGAACATTGGAAATTTAATCACTGAATGATCACAGTAATGGAACTCACTGCAACAAAACGGAAGCTAGAGGTATGTCTGACGCTGATTAAGTGGACAGCATCTTTGGCGGCAGAATATTCACTATTTATCATAGAATTTCTACAGAGCAGAAGGAGGCCATTCGGCCCATCCAGTCTGCACCGACCACGATCCCACCCAGGTCCTAGTGTCATCAGGATCTCCCACTATTTGGAACTTTCTGTTCAATCTCAGCAATCAATACGTTCTGTCACAATTTGGACGGAGCTCGATGTGGTAATCTCTTTGTTCCACATTAAGAGAAAAATAAACTTAACGATGTTGCAACCTCAGTATCCCCAAGGTAATTCAGCATGGCATAAATGAAAGGCCTGGGAGTGCACCCCTCAGAGCTTAATATAGAGAGAACGTCAGCAGCACCAGTGGCAGAGAAAAGCACACAGAAAATGCTTGAAACATTCGAAACTGTCGATAAAATCTTCAGCGTGTTTCTTGCTGTCATCGGTGTTACTGGTAAGTGAGTGTGACCGTTGAAATTGTTCAGATCTGGACATGAGATTCTTACTGCATTTACTTTCTGACTGATTAAGTTACATGCAGATCTCATGGTGAAACACTCAATCCGATGTGTCAATTTCAATTTCACATCTATCGCATTATCTCTGCCATGTTATCGATTGACATAATTGATTTCAAAACTCCTTTGTTTGTAACTCACGGGGTGTTTGAATTATGGCTTGTTACTGAGCGCAACTTCCTCTGAGATTAGTCATGATGCCGCTGGGTGGCATTGACCGGTGCTCTTTGGAATATCAAAGTCTTAGTTGCTACCTTTGGCCACAAATTGAACAGAACTAGCCATATAAATACTGTGACTACGAGAGCAGATCAGAGGCTGAGAATAGAGCTTCCAGCAACTGACCTTCTTACTCACCAAAGCCATTGAACCATCTACAAGGGCCAGATCCGGAGTGACATGAATTACTAACCACTTCATTGGATGACTTTAGCTTTCACAGCACTCAATAAGCTCAGCACCATCCAGGACAAAGCAACTCTGCTTGATTCTCACCCTATTTACCACCTTAAACTTTCACTCTCTCCACCACTGAGGAACAGTGGCAGTAGCGTGGGCAACATGCAAGATCCGCTGTGGGAGCTTAACGAGGTACCTGAGGCTGGAAGTCACTCCCTTATAGCACTTGGATTGTAGCTGTGTTAGAAAGCATTTCACTTCTGAAAGGCAATTGTGGTTGGACAATCAATTGTGACCCTACCAGCAATGCGAAACATCCAAAGAATAAATAAGGCAAAGTGGTGACTCAGTCCAAGTGCAGGCAGCAGGTCAAGAGTGCGGTGAACTATCCGGGTACGTTTGTTATTCAGTTAATGAATAAACCACACAACTGACAGTCCAGTGTCAGATCCCAGTGTTGGAGAGCGTTAATGGAATATTTATCCCCAATCCCTCAATGAACACACCACAATGAACAGTTCCTCATCGGGCAAGAGGAGTTGTTGAATTATTGGATGTCAGATAGGCAGGAGGGTAGTCAGGCAGCATTCTGCAGCAATGGAAATGAAGAAGGAAGCACCAACGTCTGTTCTTCAGTTCGCTTGTAAACTTTTCTGCTTGGCTATTGATAATATTGTCACTTGGGAGCACAGTCTCCGAGGCTATTTGTACCTTATCGAGGACAATTAGGTATGGGCATTAGATGCTGGCCTGGCCAGTTACGCCCACATCCCATAAATGAATAAAAGAAACCCAGTGTGGGAGGGCTGTTGATGGGGCTGGTGATTGGGATCTTGCTGGACAGTGAGGTGAAGTCGACGTCCTCCAATCTGGGGACTGTACGATCCTGTGGAGGGTCAGAACCAGTGAAATATCTGATCCCAAGAACGGGTGGAACAAGAACCCAGAGGAAGTCAGAGCATGGAGGTGTCTGGGCGATAGTAATACCCAGCGGCAATAACAACCAGCTAGATCCATTGATTTAATCTACTGACGGCCCTGGTTCTGGAGTGGAGAGCCCACATTTCAGGAGAGATCAAAGTGTGAACTCACAGCAAATCAGATATCTGAAAGTTTCATGAATATGTTACTCACATATCTTCAAATCTCTTCCAATATATTTATAATTGTAAGTTATGTTATTAGTTGTAATAAGGTTCACCGGCTTTTGAAATAGAATGTTTTTGAAGATTTGTTAAATGATAAAGAAGCAGATTTAGAAGACTAATTTGGTCACTCTATATACATTGAAATGAGTATGTCTGAAAGGTAGCGTAGATGGGAAGTCCATAACATTGTTTTTGGGAAAATGTATTTGAACAGCATGTTCTTGAGCCAACACAGTGCAGGCTTGACTAGATCTTTCGTTGTGTAATGGGATAACCTCATCGTGAAGTAGAAGGGAGGGATGGACCTGGGGAAATTATAATCACCAAGGAGGTGGCGCTGAGCAGATTGTTGGATTTATGGGCTGATAAATCCCGTGCTCTGCCTGCACTTCACCCTCAGGACTTGAAGTAAGTTGCTAACGAGATAGTCGAGACATTTGTTTTAATTTTTCAAAATTCCATATATTCGGGGAAGCTTTCATTGGATTGGAACAGCACAAATATATGTCATTTATTCAAAAGCAATCAGCAAAGTACGGGTTAGGTAGCCTTGCTGGGTCATAGAGTGATTTTTTAGAAATTCCTATTGAAGATTTTGTACCAGAGCACTTGGAAACAATAAGCCAGTCAGACAGAGTTAACCGAGATTCGTGAAAGGAAAATCACGTTTCACCAATTTATTGGTTTAATTAATTTGTTCATGGGATGTGGGCGTTGCCCATGCATAATTGCTCTTCATCTAATAAGGACGTGGCTTTATGAGCAGGGCCAGCATTTATTGCCCATCCCTAACTGCCGTTCAGATGGCAATGGTGAGATCCTTTCTTGAAAAGATAGGTAGGTACAGTGCTGCTCGGGAGGGACGCCCAGGATTTAGGCTTGCTAGGCCATTTCAGATGGCAATGTAAGACTCAGCCACATTGCTATGGATCTGGAATTGCTTGTAGGGCAGACCAGGTAAGGACAGGTACTTAAAGGACATTAGTTTTTCACAATGATTGACAATGGCATCATTCTATTTTTAATTCCAGCCTTCAAATTTCACCATCTGCTTTGGTGGATTCGAAGTCGGCATTACCCTGGCTCTGTGGATTACTCATCCAGTGACAATGTCACTATCCCACCTATATAGATAACCGGGCACAGGTGGATTTATTTATGTAGATTTCCTGAAGGTATTTGAAAAGGTGCCACGTCAAAGGTCATTGCATAAAAGTTCACTGTGTAGGGGGTAACATTTGGGTTGGGATTGAACATTGCCAAGCTAACAGGAAACTGAGAGTTTGCATTATTGTTTATTTTTTGGCTGGCAGGATATAACAAGCGATGTGCCACAGGGATCAATACTGTGGCCTCAAGCTTCTACAAATTATGTAAATTGAATAATCTCCACCTGCCTGGATGACTGCAGTTCCAACATCACCCAAGAAGCTCGACACCACCCAGAACAAAGCAGTCCATTTCATTGATACCTGTTCCACAATCATTCTTCTCTCAACCACCGAGGCACAATAGCAGCCTTTTGTATCAGCTACAAGACGCTCTGCAGGAACTCACTAAGACTCCTTCAACAGCGCCTTCCAATCCCACGACAACTAACATCTTGAACGACAGGAGCAGCAGATACATAGGAACACCACTACCTGCGAATTCCCCTCCAAGTCTCTCACCATCCTGACTTGCAAATATATCGCCAATCCATAGCACAGTAAATTCTGGCCTACCCACTGGTGCTCCCTCCAGTAAATGAATAAAATAAATGAGTTGGATGAAGAAGCTGAAGGCGTGATCGCCAAATGTGTTCATGACACAAGGATACGTAAGAGGGTAAATTGTGAAGAGGACCTAAGGAGGAGCCAAAGACAGAGAAATAAGTTAAATTAGTTCGCAATAATGTGACAATTGGATTACAGTCAGTGAAATGTGAAATCGTCCATTTTGGCAGGAATAACTAAAAAACATATGATTCAAATGATGAGAGATTGCAAACACTGTGATGCAGAAGGATCTGGGAGTCTGAGTTCTTGAATCACAAAAGATTGCTAATAAAGTACAACAGCTAATTACAAAAGCGACAAAGTGTTGCCATTGATTGTGCAGGGGAATTGATTACCACAGTCGAGCTGAAATGCATCAGTCGTACAAGACATTTGTGACACTCCATCTGGATTATTGTGCATTGTATTGGTCTCCTTATTTAAGGAAAGTTATGAATATGTTAGAAACAGTTTAGAGAAGGTTTACCAGACTAATACCGGGAATGGCTGTATTATCTTATGAAGTAAGTTTGGAGATGTGATGTTTGCATCCATGCGATGAAGAGGGGTTTTGATTAAAATGTTAAAGACTCTGAGGCGTATTGAATGAAAGGGTGTGTTATCCATGTGAAGAATGTTGAACCAGGGATCTCTGTTTAAACATAAGATGTATCTCATTTCAGACTGAAATGGGGGTGATGAGAGTGTGGAAGCAGGAGAGAGAGCAGGGTAACAGCGGGACTCGCAGGGTGTGTAAGCAAGATTAGAGGGCTAGAGAGATCAGGAGAGTCACAGGAAGAGCGGGAGGCTGGGGGAGGGAGCAATATGCAGTTGTAGAGAGTATGCAGTGGCAGGGAGTTGTGAAGGGTGAGAGAGAGGTAGCAGGAGGGTCCAAGAAAATTGACAGAATGCGAGAAAGAATGAGAGAGAGGGTGAGCAAGAGCAGAAGGATAGGAAGGCGAATGGGAGGCAGTGAGAAAGAGAATGGGAGAGAGGAGAGAATGTGCAAGACGAGATGGGGAAGAATACATGAACGGCAGTGGAGAAAGTTCGTTAGGGAGAAGGGATAGAAAGTGGAGAGAGTTTGAGTTGGCAGAAGAGACAATGGAAGGGTCTGAGGGGGAGAGTCTGAAGAGGGAAGCAGTTGGACAGCGGGTGGGATAGAAATTAGATCTAGCAGGGGTGGGGATGGAGACTGAGGCTGCATGGAAGAGAAATGGAGAAAGTGTAGGGGAAAGGGGGAAGGAGAGATTATGGGAAAGGCAGCAGTAAGAAGGAGAGCGAATGGTAAAAAGGAAGGGAGAATGGGAGAGTGAGCGAGGAAGTGATAGAGTGTGGGGAAAAGCAGAGAGATAAAGTGTGGATGGATGAAGGGATGCGGAGAGAAAATGGAATTCGGTAGGTGAAAGATTGAGCCAATGCTAATGAGCCACCTCCTTCCTTTTCGTCAAGCGGTTCAACGTTCTTAATCAGTTAAGTTCAATGGGTCAGACAGTTTGCAAAGACAGGGATAAGGTAAGAATGTCAGTTGACTGGGCAAGGCGTTTGCAGCGGATGGGCACTGGAGTCATTTCCGCTGTCATTGAGTGAGGACACTGTGTCATTTGAGGGTTCGGCTGGGCGGTTGTTTGTCAGAGTGTTCGGTGGTGATTGATGGGGTGGTTTGGTGTGGGGTTGGATGGATGGTCATTAGAGTGGATAGTCGACAATGGGTGGCGCGCTTTGGCCGTGGTGCAGTGATATTTTCACTGTGTTAGTAACATTGAGACCGAGAGGAAAACCCAGGTTCAAACCCCACCAAGGCAGATGGTGAAATTTGAAATTAATAAAAAATTGAAATCAAATCCCTCATGATAACAATGAACGCAGTGTTGATTATTGTAGAAATAATGATCTTCAGGGAAGGAGTTTGCCATTCCTATCCTCGTCTGCCCTACATGTGTCTCTGGATCCACAGAGTGTGGTTGACTGACAAATGCCTCCTACAATGGAGGGCAGATAGCAATGGGCAATAAAATGAATGCATTTCAAACATTTCTGGAGGTGCGGGAAATCACAGAGCAACCTGGATGATGATTGCAGTCTTGGTACTGAGCGGTCTGCTGGGTGATTTGTGGATTAATCGTTGGTAAGTTGTGGGAGTGGCCAGTGTTGTTCGTTGCTGTGGAGGGTAGGGCGTCCTAGACTCCTGTACAGGCTCTGTTATTCAGGATGTTCAAGGTGGAGATAGACAGATCTTTAAAAAGTAATGGAATGAAGGGTTATGGGGATTGGCTGGAAAGAGAAGTTGAGGATTTTCACAATCAGATCACTCATGATCCCATTGAATGGCAGAGCAGACAATTCGATGGGCTGCACAGCTCCTACATAGCACATAGAACATAGAAGTACAGCACAGAACAGGCCCTTCGGCCCTCGATGTTGTGCCAAGCTTTCTCCGAAACCAAGATCAAGCTATCCCACTCCCTATCATTCTGGTGTGCTCCATGTGCCTATCCAATAACCGCTTGAAAGTTCCTCAAGCGTCCGACTCCACTATCACGGCAGGCAGTCCATTCCAGACCCCGACCACTCTCTGAGTAAAGAACCTACCTTGGACATCCCTCCTATATCTTCCACCACGAATCTTATAGTTATGCCCCCTAGTAACAGCTACATTCACCCGAGGAAATAGTCTCTGAACGTCCACTTTATCTATCCCCCTCATCATCTTATAAACCTCTATTAAGTCGCCTCCCATCCTCCTCTGCTCTAAAGAGAAAAGCCCAAGCTCCCTCAACCGTTCCTCATAAGACCTACCCTCCAAACCAGGCAGCATCCTGGTAAATCTCCTCTGCACTCTCTCCAATGCTTCCACATCCTTCTTATAGTGAGGTGACCAGAACGGCACACAATAATTCCAAATGTGGACTCACCAAGGTCCTGCACAGTTGCAGCATAACCCCACGGCTCTTAAACTCAAACCCCCTGTTAATAAACGCTAACACACAATAGGCCTTCTTCACGGCTCTATCCACTTGAGTGGCAACCTTCAGAGATCTGTGGATATCTCTCTGTTCCTCCACATTCCTCAGAACCCTGCCATTGACCCTGTAATCCGCATTCAAATTTGTCCTACCAAAATGAATCACCTCGCACTTATCAAGGTTAAACTCCATCTGCCATTTTTTGGCCCAGCTCTACATCCTATCAATGTCTCTTTGCAGCCAACAACAGCCCTCCACCTCATCCACTACTCCACCAATCTTGGTGTCATCAGCAAATTTACTGATCCACCCTTCAGCCCCCTCCTCTAGGTCATTAATAAAAATCACAAATAGCAGAGGACCAAGCACTGATCCCTGTGGTACACCGCTGGTAACTGGTCTCCAGTCTGAAAATTTTCTATCCACCACCACCCTCTGTCTTCGATCAGATAGCCAGTTACTTATCCAATCGGCCAACTTTCCCTCTATCCCACACATCCTTACTTTCATCATAAGCCGACCATGGAGGACCTTATCAAACGCCTTACTAAAATCCATGTATATGACATCAACTGCCCTACCTTCATCAACACACTTAGTTACCTCCTCAAAAAATTCAATCAAATTTGTGAGGCACGACTTGCCCTTCACGAATCCATGCTGACTATCCCGGATTAATCCGCATCTTTCTAAATGGTCATAAATCCCATCCCTAAGGACCTTTTCCACCAACTTACCAACATTGAAATAAGACTAACCTGCCTATACTTACCAGGGTCATTTCTATTCCCTTTCTTAAGGTCTCATGGAAGGTATGAAGATGGGGAAAGTCTGGTCATGGAAAGTGTTCGATTTTGTGGAGAAACAGCTCTTTGGGGAGTGCGCAAGCCTGCGAGTGACTGTGTTTTTGTGCGATAGTGAAAGAGAGTGTGTGTGGGTGTGTCTCTGTTGGAGGCCGCATTATGCATAGGTGTGCATGTGTGTTTGTATGTGTGTGCGTGCGTGCATGTGTGTGTGTGTTTGTGCGTAGAGGGGACGGCTGGTTTTGAATCTGTGGAGGACCAGAAATGGGAGTTTCTGAAAAGGGAAGTGTCTGATCACATAGGGTGCATTGCTGGAGACGTAAAGGGCAAGGCGAGATGATCTTCAGGGCTGGATTGTCCTGCAGGTCTGATCCTGGGATTGAGGACAATCTGTATTTGGGAAGGTTGAATCTCGGGGGTTCTGAAATTTCTGAGTGACTGAACCTGGGGTTGATCTGAACATGGAATTGTGATAGACTGCGGAAGGTGAACTCTATACAATGGTTTTAACATGGCGAAAGTCTCAAACTGATAATGAGGAGGGTGCATACTTTGGGAGGGTTAAACAGATTAAATCAAATACATCCAACCTTTATGTTAGATTGCCAACACATTCCCTGGGCAAGGTTCCCTGTCTGCCCTCTGTACTGCTTCAATTAAAACCTCAGCTGGGTAGATGGAGATGACTTCATGCCGGGGTTGAGACTTTTCATTAGATTTTCAACACTTATCTGCTTCAAATCGTTTCCTTCTTGCTGCTCAAGCCCGGTTACTAATATCTGCAGCAGACACAGATAATGTTTGATTCATCACTGCCAGTCTCGTTTCCCTTCTCTCTCTTCCAGTTAATGTATTGGCGATTGGGATCCTGACTCGTGGAAAGTGCGGCCTCTCCACCTGCACCACGCGTTACCTGGTTGTTATGGCAGCAGCGGATCTCCTTGTGTTGATCACTGATGTTATATTGAAGAACTTCAGTGTTTATTTTTTCCCAATATCTTTCCTGTACATCACACCTGTCTGTAGTCTCGTAACTGTGCTGCGCCGTGCATCAACAGACTGCTCTGTCTGGTTTACTGTCACGTTCACCTTTGATAGATTTGTGGCCATTTGTTGCCAGAAGTTGAGGACAAATTATTGCAACAAGAAAATGGCATCAATCATTCTAGCAACAACCTGCTTTCTGCTCTGTTCAAAAAACATCCCTTTCTATTTTATATATCAACCTGGAATGATAATTGACAATGTACCCTTGTACTGTACCACAAAGTTAAGCTACTATACTGAGCCCTCATGGGTGGGATTTGATTGGTTCAATACAGTTTTAACACCTTTGCTCCCATTTGCATTAATTCTGTTGCTCAACGCTCTGACAGTCAGACACATTTTAGTGGCCAGTCGAATCCGTAAAGGACTGAAGAGTCAGAGCAATGGAGAGAATCACAATGATCCAGAGATGGAGAGCAGAAGGAAGTCCATGATTTTGCTCTTCACCATTTCTGGCAGCTTCATACTTCTGTGGTTGTTAACTGTCATAGACTTTTTATATTATGCCATTCGAGGAGCAGATCCCCTGTTTTACAATGACTCTGAATATATATTTCAACAAGTAGGGGTAATGCTACGGAATTCAAGCTGCTGCACAAACACATTTATTTATGGTGTGACTCAGTCCAAGTTTAGGGAGCAAATCAAGAACGCAGCAAAATGTCCACTTACATCAATTATTCAGTTGATAAATAAACAATAGATCTGACAGTGTCCGAGAGGCAGTTCCCACAATTTTTTCCAGTCGATTAATATTGATCAACAGACCTTCAGTAGAAACACTAAAAAAAGCAGTGTACCATTGGGCAAGAGGGAAATATAGGACATGCCTTTAACAAGAAAGAGGAGAGTCAGAGGACATCCCCGATGGACCGGAGTGGATACGCTGCGACGGTCAGTCTTCCACACCTATTTGTTCAACTACCAGCACTTGTCTTGTGGTCAGGAAGGAACAATTTTGATTTATTTCTATTTTTATCAAACCAGGGATTCTGCAGATGCAAAAGACCTTGTTCACTGAATTTCTTATCATTATTTTCTGCAGGAAACCATATTGTCCCCGTTTCCTTTTCATGACCTCCACCCATTCATTGCCATTTTCTCTCTCTCTCTATCATCCCTTTATCTTCTCCTCTATGTCTCTCTTTTCTCCCTGTCTCCCGCTCTGTTTCCTTTTTTATATATCTGCAGAAATGAGCTGAGGGCCTCACCCTGGACCGGGAGTGGTGCCTGGGAAACATTCACTTGACAGCTGCTGCTCAGATAGATGTGCACACTCTCAACATATCTGATATTCTGTCACTTCGAGATTTTCAACACTCTCTTTAAATCTGCCATCTTCATTCCTTTCTTCAAGTTAAAACTAAAGTCTCCTTGATCACTTCATCCGTGCATAATGCTACCCCACCTCCATCTGTCCACCACAAAATACGTGAGCTTGTTTGCTTAACCCCAATTTATTTCCATCTTTCTCAGTCCTCAATATTTGAAGCCCTCCAATTGGTTTGCAGCCCCTGAAAAAGCGACTCATAAAAAATACAATTACATATAATGTGACAGCAACAAAGCAAATCTTTCCCGTTTCATCCTTCTTGACCTGTCCACAATCTTTGACACGACTGGCTATGCCATCCTCCTCCAACTAGCCATCCTCCTCCTTCAACCTGGTGGAATAGACGACATGTGCTTACATTCATATCTATTTAATCATTGCTATAATATCACTGCCGTTGAATATTCTTCACACGAACCCTTCAGCACACCTGCTCTTTTCCAAGGATCTATCCATATCCCCATTCAATTCCTCTTATGCTTGCTGCTAATAAGCAGCCTCATGTAAATGCAGAGTATCCCTTGTCACACATACATGGATGGCACCCATTTCCACCTCAGCATCCCTTCTATCAACCCTTACTCCCTCCTGCCACTGTCTCTTAATATCGGATTTCTTCTCCTACACCTAATACAAGAACAGCCGTAGTTTGTGGAAGTATTCCTTCATTTCACTTCGGATAAATCTTTGAACATTCGTGACAGTTAGCCACCTCTACCTGTCTCCATCTGTCGGTGTCCCTGTCTCACCGCACTCAGTTCGCCACAACTTTCATTCTCCATCTGCTGGTGCCCCTCTCTCACTGCACCCAGTTAGCGCCCTCTCTGTCCCATCTGCTGGTGTCCCTGCAAAAGTGCGCTCAGTTAGCCACCTGTTTCCATCTGTCGGTGCCCCTGTCTCACTGCACTTAGTTTGCCATAACTTTCTTTCTCCATCTGCTGGTGTCCCTCTGTCACTTCCCTCAGATAGCCACCTCACTGTGTCCATTTGCCGCGTTAGTCAGTTAGTCACCTCTCTGCCTCCAGCTGCTGGTGTCTCTGCCTCACTGTACTCAGTAACCTACTCAGTGTCTCTACCTGCTGGTGTCTCTGCCTCATTTCACCTCGGTTATCATCTCAGTTTCACCATCTGCTGGTCTCCGTGTCTCACTGCACACAGTTACCCCATCACTCTATCCATCTGCTTGTGTCACACTGTCACTGAACTCAGTTACCCCTTCACTGTTTCTATTTGCTGGTGTCTCTGTCTCAATAACACACTGTGTGCATACAAACTCTAAATATTCCCCACAGTGTGGTATTTCATCTGTTGTGACCTTCTGAAAGTGTGGCACTCCCTCAGTACTAATCTTCTGACAGTGCAGCATTCCCTCAGTACTGACCCTCTGACAGTGCAGCACACCCACCATACTGAACCTCTATCAGTGTGGCACTCCCTCGGCACTGACCCTCTGACAGTGCAGCATTCCCTCAGTACTGACCCGCTGACAGTGCAGCACATCCACCATACTAAACCTCTATCAGTGCGGCACTCCCTCGGCACTGACCCTCTGACAGTGCAGCACTCCCTCAAGTACTGACCCTCTGACAATGAGGCACTCCCTCAATAATGACCCTCAAAAAGTGAAGCTCTCCTTCAGGACTGACCCTCTGAGAGTGCAGCACTCCCTCAATGCTGAGCCACTGACAGTGTGGCACTCCCTCTGTACTGATCAATAATAATGCAATACTCCCTCAGTACTGACCCTCTGACAGTGCAGCACTACCTCAGCACTGGACTTCTCTCAGTGCAGCACCCCCTCAGTATTGACCCTCTGAGAGCGCAGCACTCCCTCAGTATTGACCTTCTGACAGTGCGGCACTCCCTCAGTACGAACCCACTGACGGTGAAGTCTAGGAAACTTATTACAATATAAATACAACATTTCCAACAAATGATGTTGGATTTCTGCTCATTTCTTCCATTGTCCTGTCATTTTTCCATCCCAGTTTTCATCTGTGGGAATGTTGACAAGTGATTTGGCCATGGATGCTTGCGCAACTTTGCCAAATTCCATGGACCATGCAACCTTTCTTCTGCCTGTGAACATATAGAATCCCTATAGTGTAGAAGGAGGCCATTCGGTCCATCGTGTCTGCACCAACCACAATCCAAACCAACCTCTATCCCCGTAATCCCCCTTCAGCCCATTCACCCCTCCATATTTCTGTAACCTCCTCGAGCCCCTGCACCCTTCCTATCATTGTAACTCCTCCAGCAATGACAACCCTCCCTATCTCTGCAATTGCTCCCGAAACTACAGCTTCCTATATATGTAACCTCCTGCAGACCCTACAAACGTCCCTATCTCTGTAATCTCCTCCAGTCCGCCCAACCCTCTCATTGCTGTAACGTCCCCCACTCCACTACAGCCCTCCCGATTCCTGTAACCTCCTCCAGCACTACAATCTTCCCTATCTCTTTTAGCTTCACCAGATACTACAACACTCCCTATTTCAGTAATCTCCTCCAGTCCCTTCAACAATCCCTATCTCTGTAGTCCCCACAACCCTCGCTATCTCTGTAACCTCCTCCAGCCGCTACAAATCCCCCTATTTCTGTAACCTGCTCCAGCCCCGACAGCCTTCCCTATCTCCGTAACCGCCTTCAGTCGGTTCAACCATTCCTATCTCTGTCCCATCCTCACATCCCTACAGCCCTCCCCATCTCTGTAAAATCCTCCAGCCCCTACATGTTTCCAAATACCTGTAAACTCCTTCAGTCTGTACAAAGCTCACGATCGCTGGAACCTCCAGTCCACTACAGCCCTCCCGATCCCTGTAACATCATCTAGCCACTGCAACCCTCCTTACCTCTGTTACCACCTCCAGAACATACAGCCCTTCCTATCTCAGTAACCTCCTCCAGCCCCTAGAACTCTCCCTATCTCTGTAAGTACTTCCAGATCCGACAACCCTTCCTACCTCAGTCACCTCCTCCAGGCCCTTCAACTCTCCCAATCTACATAACCTCCTCTGGTCCCTAAAACCCTCCCTGTCTCCATAACTCCAGCCCCTTCATATCTCCTTATCTTTGTAACCTCCTCTGGCCCCTACTGTCCTCCCTATTTCTGTCACCTCCCCAGTCCATTCAGACCTCCCTATCTCTGTAACCTCCTACCGTCCCTACAACCTCTACATCACTGTAACCTCCTCCAGCCCCTACAGCCCTCTGCATCTCTGTAACCTTGTCTAACCATTACGAACCTCCCTATCTCTGTCACCTCCTCTATCCCAAAAGCCCTCCCTATCTCTGTAAACTTCTCCAGCTCGTTCAACACTTCCTATCTCTTTGAGGGAGGTGAATACTCAATGAGACCTTTGAGTCCTCGTGCATCAGTCCATGAAAGTAAGCACGCAGGGAGAGCAGGCTGTAAAGAAGGGAAATGGTATGTTGGCCTTCAAAGCGAGAGGCTTTGAGTACAGGGATAGGGATGTTTTGCTGCAATTGCATAGGGCGTTAGTGAGATCACACCTGGAGTATTGTGTGCCGTTTTGGTGTCCTTATATGAGGAGAGATGTCCTTGCTAGAGAGGGAGTAACAGGGAACGTTTACCAGACTGATTCCTAGGACGGCAGATGAGGAGAGATTAAGTCAGTTAGGATTATATTCACTGCACTTTCGAAAAATGACAGCGGATCTCATAGAAACTTGTAAAATTCTAACAGGCTTAGACAGGGTAGGTTCAGAAAGAATGGTCCCGATGGTAGGGGAAGTCCAGAACTAGGGATCATAGTTTGCGCATAAGGGGTAAACCTTTTAGAACTGAGGTGAGGAGAAATGTCTTCACCCAGAGGGTGGTGAATGTGTGGAATTCACAACCACAGAAGGCAGTTGAGGCCAAAACATTGTTTGATTTCAAGAAGAAATTAGATATAACTCTTGGGGTTAAAGGGATATGGGGAAGGGGGGATGAGGATATTGAATTCGATGATCAAACATGATCAAAATGAATGGTGGAGCCGGTTCGAAGGGCTGAATGGCCTACTCCTGCTTCTGGTGTCCATGTTTTTCAGACTACCGCTTAACTTTTGATGCAAATGTTTCAGCTTGGAATATGTATATACTTTGCATTTTAAAGCTCCAAGCATTGAAACAAAACGACGGCTTTTCAAGGGACCACACAATGTTTTATTTCCCTCTGGAATTTTCACGATTTTTTTTACATCTTTTCCAACATCAAATTCCAACTTCACAAACTCAGCTTCGCAACACCTCCCCCATTCAGAAAAAAGTGAACCATCATCAAGAAAATATATTTTTTAAAACTCGCGATAAAGTATCCACGATAATATTGTCACTACCTGCCACATGCACAACCTGTAAATTAAATGCTTGTAACATGAGACTCCAACGAAATAACCTGGTCTTTATGTCCTTAAATCTTTCCATAATTTCAAAGGATTGTGATCGGTACACACAATCGTCTCCAACACATTGTTGGTAACATAAATATTAACATTTCTGCGGTCATTATTAAACTGAATAACTCCTTTTCAATAGTGGAATATTTTGTCGGGTGGATACTGAGTTTTTTTCGAGAAATAACCGATTGGCCTTTCAATTCCACAATCATCCTCTTGTAACGATAACGGGCGGCACGGTAGCACAGTGGTTAGCACTGCTGCTTCACAGCTCCAGGGTCCCTGGTTCGATTCCCAGCTCGGGTCACTGTCTGTGTGGAGTTTGCACGTTCTCCTCGTGTCTGCGTGGGTTTCCTCCGGGTGCTCCGGTTTCCTCCCACAGTCCAAAGATGTGCGGGTTAGGTTGATTGGCCAGGTTAAATATTGCCCCTTAGAATCCTAAAATGCGTAGGTTAGAGGGATTAGTGGTTAAATATGTGGGGGTAGGGCTTGGGTGGGATTGTGGTCGGTGCAGACTCGATGGGCCGAATGGCCTCCTTCTGCACTGTAGGGTTTCTATGATTCTATGAACGACACAGCTCCAATCCCAACATCACTGGCGTCGATGGAGACCTTGAAGGTTTTCAGGAAGTCTGGCGTGGCTAAAACGGGTGCGGTATTTAACACTGCTTTTAAATTCTCAAATACCTCCTGGCATGATTCAGTCCACCGAAATCTTGTGTTCTTTTTTAACAAACCGTCAATGGTGCCACGATGCTGCTGAGATTTGGTACAAATTTTCTGTAAAATCCACTAAGTCCCAGAAATCATCGCACTCCTTCTTCAATGATGGCCTTGGAAATTCCTCTTCGTCTTCACGTTTCTCAGTGTTATCCGTCCGTATCTACTGTTGTGTCTTAAGAATGTCACCTCTGCCTCTGCAATTTCTATTTGCCAAGTTTATGACCAACTTTGACTCCCGTAGTCTCTTGAAGAATTCTGCCAAATGCTCATGTTTTCTTTCCAGTAATGGCTAAAGATCACTGCGTCATTTATTTAGACAGCTCTATTAGTCAATGCTGAAATAACTCTGTTCATAAGCCTTAGAAAAGTGGTTGGTGCAGTTTTCATTCCAAATGGCCTTTCTATAATTTATGCAGAATCATTGAGTACCATCATGATTGGGAACAAACACGATCGGTGAACTGCACTCGCTTCGACTCGGCTTTATGATATCTTCTTGCAGCATCTTGTTGCAAAAGGCCAAAGACGGACATGTGGACAGGGTGGTGTGTTGAAATGGCAAGCATAGAATCATAGAAACCCTACAGTGCAGAAGGAGGCCATTCGGCCCATCGAGTCTGCACCGACCACAATCCCACCCAGGCCCTACCCCCACATATTTTACCCATTAATCCCTCTAACCTACGCATCCCAGGACTCTAAGGGGCAATTTTTTTAACCTGGCCAATTAACCTAACCCACACATCTTTGGACTGTGGGAGGAAGCCGGAGCACCCGGAGGAAACCCACGCAGACACGAGGAGAATGTGCAAACTCCACACAGACAGTGACCCGAGCCGGGAATCGAACCCGGGACCCTGGAGCTGTGAAGCAGCAGTGCTACCGTGCCGCCAGGACAGGAAGGTCTGGATCCTGCCTCTGGATGGGCAGAATGTGTCCTGCAAAGCGGCCACCCAGTCTGTGTTTTCTCTCTCCAATGTAAAGTAGACCACATTTTGAGCAGCGAATGCAATTCGTTGTGTATAGGTTAGAGGTAAAAAAAAATCAGGTGACCAATGCACTTTCAAGCCACAAAGCTGCAAGTTGAAGGTAGTCTGGAGTCGGGAGAGGAAAAATGCAGACAGGTACTCTGAAAGGGCAGGTTGTACATGTTATTTTTTTCATGTAATGGGAAGCCTTTACTCCAATCAGTTTCCAGCTTTAACTGATTGAGTTTCGCATTATAGCCGACTTCCCACCCAAGGATATGGATCATCAATAGGGACCATAAGTGTCTCCCGCCCCTGTCAATCTGCTATTAAATCCTCGCTGGAATTAACTTCTAACCTCTGTCAGAGAAACGCCAGGATGGGGTACAAAACCAGATCAGACACATTTCAAATTAATATGCCCCCAATACCAAATACTTCCATCAATTTCAGCTTCCCGAGATCAGACACAGCTCCTCCAAGTTAGGACTCCTGTCATCCTCAGCGTGACCTTCCAGTCTGGTATACCACCCCCACCACCCCTCTCCCAGATTGGACCCAATCTCGTGTCACATTCACCCTGACTCGGTTTAACGAGCAGAATTTAAGACCATAAGACCATAAGACCATAAGACATAGGAGCGGAAGTAAGGCCATTCGGCCCATCGAGTCCACTCCACCATTCAATCATGGTTGATTTCAACTCCATTTACCCGCTCTCTCCCCATAGCCCTTAATTCCTCGAGAAATCAAGAATTTATCAATTTCTGTCTTGAAGACGCTCAACGTCTCGGCCTCCACAGCCCTCTGTGGCAATGAATTCCACAGACCCACCACTCTCTGGCTGAAGAAATTTCTCCTCATCTCTGTTCTAAAGTGACTCCCTTTTATTCTAAGGCTGTGCCCCCGCGTCCTAGTCTCCCCTGTTAATGGAAACAACTTCCCTACGTCCATCCTATCTAAGCCGTTCATTATCTTGTAAGTTTCTATCAGATCTCCCCTCAACCTCCTAAACTCCAATGAATATAATCCCACGATCCTCAGACGTTCATCGTATGTCAGGCCTACCATTCCTGGGATCATCCGTGTGAATCTCCGCTGGACCCGCTCCAGTGCCAGTATGTCCTTCCTGAGGTGTGGGGCCCAAAATTGCTCACAGTACTCCAAATGGGGCCTAACCAGTGCTTTATAAAGCCTCAGAAGTACATCCCTGCTTTTGTATTCCAAGCCTCTTGACATGTCACCCCCGACATGTCCTGTGATGAATTCCTTTGTGATTGCCTGCAACCAGTTCATTCTCTTCCTCTCAGGGTCAAAACAGTTCCCAGAAACGGAGTACCATGGGGTAAAATCGTGTGTGAGAAGGAAGGGATGTGTTTCTGGTGTGCGCGGGGAGGGGAGTGTGTCTGGTCCGAGGGGCGGGGGTGTGTTTCATGTGAGAGAGGCGGATGCGTGTTTGTAGGAAAAATAACGAAACAAAAAGTTAAACGCAAGGAAACATCGAGAAACACAGATGATAATGAAGAGTGGTCAGAAAATACTCACAACGCCATAGGTTCCCAACTTCATTTAATTATTTAAGTCATCGTCTCACATTGTAGATTGGACTCGAATGATAGGTCCGTAAAGGCTTTGTAAAGTGACAACATAACAGGAACACCGTGCCTGGAAATACTTTTAATATTTGAAAACTTGCATACCGCCAGTTCAATGACAAATGACCTTGCATATAGGGCAGGCGGTGACTGAGTGGTATTATCGCTAGACTATTAACCCAGAAACTCAGCAAATGTTTTGGAGACCTAAGTTTGAATCCCGCCACGGCAGCTGGTGGAATGTGAATTTAAAAACAATCTGGACAATGAAACCATTATCGATTGTCCGAAAAAAGAATCCATCTGGTTTTCACTCATGCCTTTTAGGGAAGGAAACTTCCGTCCTTACCTGGTCGGGTCTGCATGTGGCTGCAGAGCTACAGCAATGTTGTTGGCTCTCAACTGCCATCCAAGGTCAACGAGGGATGGGAAATAAAAGCTGACCAGCCAGTGATGTCTATGTCCCACGAATGAATAAAAAAAATCTGAAATGGAACTGTAATTTCATTGCAACAATTTGTTTCCCAAAAACTCTTTTGAAAATAAACACCTGGTGTTGAGGGGTTTATGGGCTCCGGGGAAGAGATTCACAAATGATGTAAAGTCACAACAGTTCAACAAAACCTTAATTTCCACACCAAAAAGATATGGGTTATTCCTATTGGGTGGCATTGAAAAAAAGATACACAGAGCTGAGATTGAAGATAGAACCAGGTTTCTACAACACTGAGTTTACGGTTTACAGTACCTTCTCTAGGTTACCAAAAGTATGTAGGTCGTTTAGAGAAGATGCAATTATTACAACCATAATGATTCCAGACTGAGCGAGGTGAAGGATTTCTTTCAGCTTTGCAAGTTTATTAATATTAGAAACGATTGCGTTCTGTTTGACCTTGGTTTTATGAATTACACTGGGTCTGTTCCTCAGTTAGAAATGGCTCTCCTCCCAGTGGTACACCACACTGGCTCAATACAACGATTGTGAGATCATAGAATCAAAGAATCCCTATAGTGCCGAAGGAGGCCATTCGGCCTATCGATCCTGCACCGACAACAATCCCACCCATGCTCTAACCCTAACCCCATGTATTTACGCTGCCAGTCCCCCTGACATTATTGGTCAATTTAGCATGGCCAATCAACTGAATCCACGTACCGTTGGAGTGTGGGGGAAACCACATTGTTGTGGCTCCAGAGTCACGTGTAGGCCAGACCGTGCAAGCATGGCAGATTTCCTTCCCTAAAGCAACTATATGTTTTTTTTTCAACAATCGACAATGGTTTCATGTTCATCCGTAGATTCTTAATTCCAGATATGTTTTTACTGAACTTAAATTCCACCGTCTGCCGTGGTGGGAATCAAACCCACATCCCCAGGACATTAGCTGAGTTCTGGATTAACAGTCTAGCTGTTACACCACTGGACCACCACCTCTCCCAAGTTTTTCTACATTAATACTATTCATCTAATATTCCGCAGGGAACTTGTGCACCATGAATGTTGAGCTTCATTATTTCATCATTCTTCGGGATTAATACTGGACTGAGGCAACTGAGGAAACAGGATCACCCGGAGCAAACCTACGCAGACTCGAGGAGAATGTGCAATCTCCACACACAGAGTGACCGAAGGACAGAATAGAATCTGGGTCCCTGGCGCTAACCACTATGCCACTGCGCCGCTCCACGTGATATGTGATATTGTAAATTCTCTACATCATCGATCAGAAACAGAGATCGGAACATATAGGCCCTCAGGGATGCAGCGGAAGGCAACTCATCCCACCGTCAAGGGCAGCGAGGGATGTACAATAAATGCTGGTCTAGCCATCAACGCACATGTCCCACAAATGAATAATAAAAAAATGAAAATGAATATACAATACCTATGCCCAGAGTAAGAGTAAGATATTTTATTAAGGATTAGATTACAGTAGTAGTTTTGGGGTTGTTTGAATGTCAGTAACTAGATTATATATGTTTCATTCGGAGAACTTCTAGGTAATATTGAGCAATATTGAGACATTTGACATTAGATACACATTTCCAAACTATTACAATAAAGAGCAAAACTCTTCCTGTTTTGAACCCATTGCCTCGGTGAATCACAGCGGAGAGTTCATGAAATGGAGAGATAACTCAACCAAAAGAGCACGGCTTGAAAATAGACCCACGTAATTCCATTCCAGTTACTGGGCCTCACACACACACTAACAATGACTGATATTCCGAGTAATACATGATGACTTGTGTCAAACATTCCACTCTAGTGAGTGACCCACAATCAGTACACTTCTGCACAGGTTGATACCTCCAGTCACAACCTTTCCTCAGCAGTTGGTCTGCACTGATGTCTGCATGAACTGTACAAAATGTTCTTTTCAAATCAGTGAGTTCAGAAACCGGCGACACTATCATTTCCAAATGTCGGACACGATTTAGTTTCAGTTAAGACAATCGAATAAAACGACAGTGACAATTTAAGGCATTTGGCTAGACTATCTAATATAACTGTCTGCATATCGGTGTCAATAGATCAGCATGTGAAATTGTCAGTCAGTAAGTTAAACTGGAGAGTTTGATTTATTATTGTCACATGTATTGGTTACCTTGGAAAGTATTGTTCCTTGCACGCTATACAGACAAAGCATACACCCATAGACTACATAGGGGAGAAGGAAAGGGGAGAGAGTGTAGAACGTAATGTTTCAGTCATAGCTAGGGTGTAGAGAAACATCAGCTTAATATAAGGTAGGTCCATCCAAAATCAGGGTAGAAGCTGTTCTTGATTCGATTGGTACTTGATTTTTGTATCATTTTCCTGAAGGTAGAAGGTGGAAGAGAGTATGTCCGGGGTGCGTGGGGTCCTTGATTATGCCAGCTTTTCCCAAGGCAGTGGGAATTGTAAATAGCGCCAATGGATGGGAGGCTGATTTGCGTGATGGCTGGGCTACACTCACAACCATTTGTAGTTTCTTGTGGTGTTGGTCAGAGGAGGAGCATACCAAGCTGTGTACAACCAAAAATAATGCTTTCTATAAAAGTTGCTGAGAGTTGTAGATGACATGGCGAGTTCCCTTAGCCTGCTGAGAAAGTAAAGGCATTGGTGACCTTTCTCAACGATAGTGTCAGCGTGGAGGGACCAGGACAGTTGGTTGGTGATCTGGATATCTAGACTCTTGAATTGGGGAAGCAAGATTCTCCCAGCAATTTGCTTGTAATTTCAAGCATAATCCGTCCAACGTTTGATCTCATATTATTTCAGTGAAGTCCTGAATTTTACTACAACTGTGGTATAATTACACTTTAATGTTTATTTATTACTGTCAACGTCGGCTCACATAAACACTGGAATTAAGTCACTATGAAAATCCAGCGCCTGTTCAGACACACTAAGGGAGGATTTAGCATGGTCAATGCACCTAACCAGAACGCCCAAGGGTCTGCCAATCTCAGGAATGTTTTTCTTCACTCCACGATATAGCTGCCCCATGGACTTGTGAGCATTATGTTGAAAGGTTATAGAATTACTAAATTACAGAAGAAAGCCATATGGCCCATCATGTCTGCACCGACTCCGTGAAGGAACATCTGACCCTCCCTCCTCCCGAACCCACCTCTGCCCCAAACAATCTCCTTAACCCAGTGCATTTACCATGGCCCATCCACGTAACCTGCACATCCTTTGGACACTAAGGTGCAATTTAGCATGACCAGTCCATCTAACCTACATTTCTTTGGACGCTAAGAGGCAATTTAGCATGTCTTGTCCACTAACATACAAATCATTGGACACTAAGAGGCAATTTATCATTGCCAATCCATCCAAACTGCACATCATTGGACACAAAGAGACAATTTAGCATGGCCAATCCACCAAACCTGTACATCATGGACACGAAGGGGAAATTACTATGGCCAGTCCACCTAGCCTTCCCATTTAGCATGGGAAAGGCTATTAAATCAAACGTCTCCAAGAAAGTAAGTGAGTAACAGAGACCTACACAGCATTTTATTAAAGACAGCACTTGAAACTAAGCACAAGTGAAAACAACCTCGATTAATGCAAACTATTCAAGCAATGCTGTCCCTCATACTGATGCAGGCCCGCAAATTAATACAGGACAGCCAAACTGATCCAAACCCCCCAAACCGTACAGGCCCTTCAGCCAATACAGAATAGCCAAACTGATATAGACCCTCGAAACCGTATAGACCCTCCAACTAACACAGAACAGCCAAATTGATAAATATCCTCCAAAACTCTACAGGCCCTACAACTGACAGGGACCATTCCACTGGTGCAGAGCATCCAACTAAGTCAGCCGCTCCATCCACTGGCGGACTTACATTCTGTGGTGCTCACACTCATATTCATTCCGCCACCCTATAACAGCATGCTCCTCTCCCAAGGGGCATGACTGCATACTGCAACATGTTCTTGTTTCTTTTCATGAGTTGGTTTCATCATGGAGAATATTTTACGGGAAATAAACATTGTGTGAACAAATAGAATTCACAACTAGCTATAACATAGGCTTTCAGCCTCAGTTGTGCTGTAAGTCGGATACATGCATTGCCCAAGAGATCAGAGAGAGAGAGAGGAACATGGCCGCAATATTGGACTCCAAGATGCTGATGCCAGGCTCTGCATAGGCTTTGACTGACAGGAAAAGGCCCCACTCACATAGGTCAAACCCCACCACAGCTCAAACCAAAGTTCACAGGATCCAGATGGAAATTGGGTTCACTCTTTACCTCAGTTTCCCCTTTTAATTTAACATATTTCATTTTAGTTTTGACATTTGTACACTTGTATGTCCAGCTGAAAGTTATGAGGTGTGTGAGAGAGAGAGAGAGAGAGAGAGAGAGAGAGTGATAGAGAGAGAGTGAGAGAGAGAGAGAGAGAGAGAGAGAGAGAGATTACTATAGCCTGGTTGAATATATCCCAGTAAGAAGTTTAACAACACCAGGTTAAAGTCCAACAGGTTTATTTGGTAGCAAAAGCCACACAAGCTTTCGGAGCTGCAAGCCCCTTCTTCAGGTGAGTGGGAATTCTGTTCACAAACAGAGCATATAAAGACACAACCTCAATTTACATGAATAATGGTTGGAATGCGAATACTTACAACTAATCAAGTCTTTAAGAAACAAAGCAATGTGAGTGGAGAGAGCATCAAGACAGGCTAAAAAGATGTGTATTGTCTCCAGACAAGACAGCCAGTGAAACTCTGTGGGGGGTTACAAATAGTGTGCCATGAACCCAATATCCCGGTTGAGGCCGTCCTCGTATGTGCGGAACTTGGCTATCAGTTTCTGCTCAGCGACTCTGCGCCGTCGTGTGTCGCGAAGGCCGCCTTGGAGAACGCTTACCCGAATATCAGAGGCCGAATGCCCGTGACCGCTGAAGTGCTCTTCAGCGGTCACGGGCATTCGGCCTCTGATATTCGGGTAAGCGTTCTCCAAGGCGGCCTTCGCGACACACGACGGCGCAGAGTTGCTGAGCAGAAACTGATAGCCAAGTTCCGCACATACGAGGACGGCCTCAACCGGGATATTGGGTTCATGGCACACTATTTGTAACTCCCACAGAGTTTCACTGGCTGCCTTGTCTGGAGACAATACACATCTTTTTAGCCTGTCTTGATGTTCTCTCCACTCACATTGCTTTGTTTCTTAAAGACTTGATTAGTTGTAAGTATTCGCATTCCAACCATTATTCATGTAAATTGAGGTTGTGTCTTTATATGCTCTGTTTGTGAACAGAATTCCCACTCACCTGAAGAAGGGGCTTGCAGCTCCGAAAGCTTGTGTGGCTTTTGCTACCAAATAAACCTGTTGGACTTTAACCTGGTGTTGTTAAACTTCTTACTGTGTTTACCCCAGTCCAACGCCGGCATCTCCACATCATGAATATATCCCCCCACGTACACTTCCAAAATCCACACCGCATTACCGCACACCTCTCCAAACTCACCATTATTACATAGCAAAGACAGCAGGGAAAATCCACACAAGAGGTTCCCACAAACAGCCATGAGAAGATATTCAGGTAAAACCATTTCAGTAATACGATCTGAGGAGTATTGAATGACCAGAATATTGGAGTCATGAGCATTATTGCGGTATTAACATCTGAAACCTGACCATGCTCACAAACTGTATACAGGTCCCCGCTGGCAGGAACAGGTCCCAGTCAAACAGGATATTCCCTTTCATAAATCACAATATGTGTGGACACACATGGCTCGAAAGAGGGAAATGGGTTCGGATTATCCAGACATTCCCCATCACTTAAAATAACAGTGCATTGCCTTCATGTGTGTTTCATTTCCGAATAAAAAGTGTAAATAATGAAAAATTCAGGGAGGCAGAGTTCAGGAACGAGAGAGAGAGAGAGAGACGGAGGAGGGGAGAGAAGGAAAGGGGGGGGGGGTGAGGGAGAGAGAGAGATGGATGGAATAGATAGTTTGAAGAGATCCATCCTGAACACTGTCCTAATGAGAAGCTGGAATTAGAACATAGAACATAGAAAAACTACAGCACAAACAGGCCCATTGGCCCACAAGTTGCGCCGGACATGTCCCTACCAACCGAGGCCTATGTATAGGCTTACCTATAACCCTCAATCCTATTAAGTCCCATGTACTCATCCAGAAGTCTCTTAAAAGACCCCATCAAGTTTACCTCCACCACCATTGACGGCAGCCGATTCCGCTCACCCACCACCCTCTGAGTGAAAAACTTACCCCTGACATCTCCTCTGTACCTACTCCCAAGCACCTTAAACCTGTGTCCTCTCGTAGCAGCCATTTCAGCCCTGGGAAAAAGCCTCCGAGAATCCACCCGATCTATACCTCTCAACATCTTGTACACCTCTATCAGGTCACCTCTCATCCTTTGTCTCTCCAAGGAGAAAAGACCGAGCTTCCTCAACCTATCTACATAAGGCATGCCACCCAATCCAGGCAACATCCTTGTAAATCTTCTCTTCACCCTTTCAATAATTTCTATATCCTTCCTGTAATGAGGCGACCAGAACTGAGCACAGTACTCTAAGTGGGGTCTGATGAGGGTCTTATAAAGCTGCATCCTTATCTCCCGACTCCTAAACTCAATCCCTCGATTGATGAAGGCCAGCACACCATATGCCTTCTTAACCACCTCCTCCACCTGCGAGGCCGATTTAAGAGTCCTATGGACGGGGACCCCAATGTCCTTCTGATCCTCTACACTGCTAAGAGTCTTACCCTTGATATTGTACTCCTTCATCCCTTTTGACCTGCCAAAATGTACCACCACACATTTATCCGGGTTGAAGTCAACTGCCACTTCTCCGCCCAGTCTTGCATCCTATCTATGTCACGCTGCAGCATCTGACATCCCTCCAAACTATCCACAACACCACCAACCTTCGTGTCACCGGCAAACTTACCAACCCATCCCTCCACCTCCTCATCCAGGTCATTTATGAAAATGACAAACAGCAAGGGTCCCAGAACAGATCCCTGGGGCACTCCACTGGTGACCGACCTCCATTCAGAAAAAGACCCAGCTACAACCACTCTCTGCCTTCTGCAGGCAAGCCAGTTCTGGATTCACAAGGCAACAGCCCCTTGAATCCCATGCCCTCTCACTTTCTCGAGAAGTCTTGCATGGGGGACCTTATTGAACGCCTTGCTGAAGTCCATGTACACCACATCTACCGCTTTTCCTTCGTCAACGTGTTTAGTCACATTTTCAAAGAACTCCACCAGGCTCATAAGGCACGATTTGCCTTTGACAAAGCCGTGCTGACTACTTTTGAGCATACTAAACTTCTCTAAATGTTCATAAATCCCGTCCCTCAGGATCTTCTCCATCAACGTACCAACCACTGAGGTTAGACTCACCGGTCGGTAATTTCCTGGGCTATCCCTATTCCCTTTCTTGAATATAGGAACCACATCCGCAATCCTCCAATCCTCCGGACCCTCTCCCGTCTCCATCGACGACGCAAAGATCATCGCCAGAGGCTCTGCAATCTCTTCCCTCGCCTCCCACAGTAACCTGGGGTACATCCCATCCGGTCCCGGTGACTTATCTATCTTGATGCTATTCAAAATTTCCAACACATCCTCTTTCTTAATGTCGACAAACTCAATCTTCTCAGTCCGCCGCAATCCTGTAGTACAACCACCCAGGTCTTTTTCCACCGTGAATACCGAGGTAAAATATTCATTAAGCATCTCTGCTATTTTTTCCGGCTCCGTACAGACTTTCTCACCTTCACATTTTATAGGTCCTATTCCTTCACATCTCATCCTTTAACTCTTCACATTTTTATAGAAGGCCTTAGGGTTCTCCTTAATCTTACCTGCCAAGGCCTTCTCATGACCCCTTCTGGCTCTCCTAATTTCCTTCTTAAGTCCCTTCCTACAAGCCGTATACTCATCTAGATCCCCATCAGCGCCTAGCTCTCTGAGCCTTTTGTACGCTTTCCTTTCCTTTTGACTAGTTTCAGCACAGCTTTCATGCACCACGGTTCCCGTAATCTACCAAAACCTCCCTGTCTCATCGGAATGTTGTCATGTAGAATTCCAGACAAACATTCCTTGAAAATCTGCCACCTTACTTCGGTACTTTCCCTCCTTCCAATTTACGCCTCTAATCTCCTGCCTGATGGCTTCATATTTCCCCTTAGTCCAGATAAACACTTTCCTAGCTTGCCTGATCCTATCTCTTTCCAATGTTGGCGCGAAAGAGATAGAGTTATGATCGCTTTCCCCAAGATGTTCCCCCACTGAGAGATCCTACACCTGTCCGGGTTAATTAGCCAGTACCAGATGGAGTATAGCCTCTCCTCCTGTAGGTTTATCCACATGCTGTGTCAGGAAACCCTCCTGAACACACCTCACAAACTTCTCCCCATCCAAACCCCTTACCCTAGGGATATTCCAATCGATGTTTGGGAAATTAAAGTCTCCCATCACGACAACCCTGTTATTCCTACATCACTCCAGGATGTGTTTCCCTATCTGCTCCTCAACAGCCCTGTTACTATTGGGGGGCCTATAGAAAACACCCAGCAAAGTTATCGCCCCCTTCCCGCTCCGAACATCCACCCACAGAGACTCCGTAGACAACCCCTCCACGGCGTCCACCTTCTCTACAGCTGTGACACTATCCCTGATCAGCAGTGCCACTCCCCCCACCTCTTCTGCCTCCCTCTCTGTCCTTTCTGAAACATCTGAAATACGGCACCTGAAGTATCCAGTCCTGTCACTGTCCCCAAGTCTCCGTAATGGCTACCACATCACACTTCCAAGCACCAATCCACACTCTCAGCTCATCCACCTTATTTACTACACTCCTGGCATTAAAATAGACACATCTCAAACCATTGGTCTGAGCTCTCCCCTTCTCCATCACCCGTCTATTGTCCCTCTTACGCTGTCTACAATTCCTCTCTTTTTGTGGGCTACCTCCTCGCTCCCAGTCACCTCATCTCGATTCCCTCCCCCCAACCTTTCTAGTTTAAAGTCTCTCAGTAGCCTTAGCCAACTTTCCTGCCAGGATATTGGTCCCCCTGGGATTCAAGTGCCACCTGTCTTTTTTATACAGGTCGCACCTGCCCCTAAAGAGGTCCCAAAGAGGACCAAATTGCCAATTGTGGCTGGTTCTGTGCAAACTTGTTGCAGGTAGTATCTGGAATTTAAGACCTTACAGACAGCTATTGTCGACCGAGTGACCAGAGAAATGCATCAAAAATATATCACTGAAAATAAGCCATTTAGGTTGAACAGCCAAAGATAATATTTTTCGAATATAATTTTTCATAAGGTGAACAATAGTATAAATTCCTTCCAGCTTTCGCTGAAGTTTCATGTATTTTTCTGGAGTTGGCTATGAACTTCAATAAAATCTTCCCACTTTAACCATGCGCATGAATTTTTTGGGCCCTGAGTTTTTGACATTTGATGGCAATTGGAACATAACGAAAGTACCACACCCCACCAAAACCCCCTCCTCCCACTCATACCCCCGACCACATAATACTAAAGCAAGATTGAAATTGTGTGCCTGCTTATACCCACAGATTTAATCCACAGTCCAACTGTTGCTTAACTACTCAGATGTTATAATTAAAAAATAGATCACCCTGTGATGCAACAACTTTTGCCGTGGGCTGGTGCATTCTATGATTCTATTTTCAGATCAGGCTGTTTCAGCAACATTATCTGTGAGTTATCCATTGATCAAAATAGCTGAGAGATGACCATTACTGGGTGGCGCGTTGCACACTGGTGACCACTGCTGCCCCACAGTGCCAGGGACCCGGGTTCAATAATCGGCTTGGGTCACTGTCTGTGCAGTCTGAACATTATCCATGTGTCTGCGTGCATTTCCTCCAGGTGCTCCGGTTTCCTCTTACCGTCTGAAAGATGTGCAGGTTAGGTGCATTGGCCATGCTAAATTCTCTCTCAGTGTACCTAAAAAGGTGCCGGAGTGTGGTGTCTAGGGGATTTTCACAGTAACTTCACTGCAGTGTAAATGTAAGCCCACTTGTGACATGAATACATAAATAACTAAAATACTGACGTATCAATATATTAAAGTGGAAGAATACCATGCCCGATGAATGTGACACAATTGTAGTTCTTTCTAGGATTGACAAATAATTATGGCAAACTTGTTCAAACTTCGCTACATTATTGAAGCCATTGCATAATTTATTACGTGTGAAGCAGTCCTCGGACCGGAGAACTGAATGTGAGATAGCATAAAAGGGTGTCAAAGATGCTTTGCAGAAGCCTGAAGTATTGGTTCATTTTAATCCAATGCGACCAATGCTGCATGACTGCGATGCCTCACCTTATGGAGTAGGGGGAAGTTGTTTTATGTATTATGCCTTCAGAAGAGGAAAGAACAATAGGTTTTGCATTGTGTACTCTGACTAGTACTGAATCAATCTGTGCTCATCTAGAAAAGAACGTTGAGTATAATGTTTGGCACACAAAATATTAGTCATTATTTATATGGTCATTATTTATATTTCTTGCCTGATCAGCCACTCTTAACTACTATATTTGGGCCAAATAAAGGCATACCATCGTTAGGCGCTAGCTGATCACAAAACCGGTCAATGATTTACAATGAAAGTAAAACAAAATACGTCACCAGCATCTGCAACATACTAGTTTGCTAATATTCTGTATTTTTCGCTGGACTATCATTTTCCTGTGAAAGCTTCTCCAGTTCAGAGACATAACAGAAAAGATGCAATGAGTAGAAAATGATGGACGTGATATTGAAATGGACAGTATCTGGAAGGTATCGTTTGCATCGTGATTTCAAGGATATGTGTCAAGAAAGCTTGAGTTCCCTGCCCATGCTAACTATTTGTTGTGGGGTATCTGAATGAGTATTCCTGCGTGGAAGAATTCTTTGACAACTACATGAAAGACATCCTAGTATACTCCAGATGAAATGATTAACTCGAAGTTACTTTTGGTAGTTGTATATGGATGCTCAGATTGAAGATCAAAGAGTGTCAATCCTGTGTACGAATAAGAAATACACCACTAGCATCTACTTTACACCCAGAGGAGTTGTCTGAAGAACCATGGCAATGACTGCATGTAGATTTCGCTGAAGTCGTAATCATGAGATCAACTACAACTGTACAAACCACTGAAAATAAATGATGACATTTTGGCAAGATTTGATAAACCAGAACAGATTGTTAGTGATTATGGTGCACAGCAAGGAACAGATCAGATGCTCGAGGAGTATAAAAAGTGCAAGAAGCTACTTAAGAGGGAAATCAGGAGGGCTAAAAGAAGACATGAGGTTGCTTTGGCAGACAGAGTGAAGGAAAATCCAAAGAGCTCCTATAGGTATGTTAGGAGCAAAAGGATAGTGAGGGATAAAATTGGTCCTCTTGAAGACCAGAGTGGTAGACTGTGTATGGAACGGAAAGAGATGGGGGAGATACTAAATGGGTTTTTTGCATCCGTATTTACTGAGGAAATGGGCATGGAGTCTACGGAAATAGGGCAAACTGGTAGGGAGGTCATTGAACATTTACAGATTAAAGGGGAGGAGGTAGTCGCTGTCTTGAGGCAAATCAGAGTGGATAAATCCCCAGGACCGGACAGGGTATTCCCACGGACCTTGAGGGAAGCTAGTGTTGAACTTGCAGGGGCCCTGGCAGACATATTTAAAATGTCAGTATTCACGGGGGAGGTGCCGGATGATTGGAGGGTGTCTCATGTTGTTCCGTTGTTTGAAAAAGGTTCCAAAAGAAATCCGGGAAATTATAGGCCAGTAAGTTTGACGTCGGTGGTGGGCAAGTTATTGGAAGGTGTGATAAGGGATCGGATCTACAAATATTTGGATAGACAGGGACTTATTAGGGAGAGTCAACATGGCTTTGTGCGTGGTAGGTCATGTTTGACCAATCTATTAGAGTTTTTCGAGGAGGTTCCCAGGAAAGTGGATGAAGGGAAGGCGGTGGATATTGTCTACCTGGATTTCAGCAAGGCCTTTGACAAGGTCCCTCATGGGAGGTTAGTTAGGAAGGTTCAGTCGCTAGGTATACATGGGGAGGTAGTAAATTGGATTTGACACTGGCTCAATGGAAGAAGCCAGAGAGTGGTTGTGGAGGATTGCTTCTCTGAGTGGAGGCCTGTGACTAGTGGTGTGCCGCAGGGATCGGTGTTGGGTCCATTGTTGTTTGTCATCTATACCAATGATCTGGATGATAATGTGGTAAATTGGATCAGCAAGTGTCCTGATGATACAAAGATTGGAGGTGTAGTGGACAGTGAGGAAGGTTTTCAAAGCTTGCAGAGGAATTTGGACCAACTAGAAAAATGGGCTGAAAAATGGCAAATGGAATTTAACGCAGACAAGTGTGAGATATTGCACTTTGGAAGGACAAACCAAAGAAGAACGTACAAGGTAAATGGTAGGACTCTGAAGAGTGCAGTTGAACAGAGGGATCTGGGAATACAGGTACAGAATTCCCTAAAAGTGACGTCACAGGTGGATAGGGTCGTAAAGAGTGCCTTTGGTACATTGGCCTTTATAAATCGGAGTATCGAGTATAAAAGTTGGAGTGTTATGGTAAGGTTATATAAGGCATTGGTGAGGCCGAATGTGGAGTATTGTGTACAGTTTTGGCCACCTAGTTACAGGAAGGATGTAATTAAGGTTGAAAGAGTGCAGAGAAGGTTCACAAGGATGTTGCCGGGACTTGAGAAGCTGAGTTACAGAGAGAGATTGAATAGGTTGGGACTTTATTCCCTGGAGCGTAGAAGATTGAGGGGAGATTTGATAGAGGTGTACAAGATTTTGATGGGTATGGATAGAGTGAATGCAAGTAGGCTTTTTCCGCTGAGGCTTGGGGAGCAAAAAACCAGAGGGCATGGGTTAAGGGTGAGGGGGGAAAAGTTTAAAGGGAATATTAGGGGGGGCTTCTTCACGCAGAGAGTGGTGGGAGTGTGGAATGAGCTGCCGGATAAAGTGGTAAATGCTTGGACGTGTTCATGGATGAGAGGGGTGTGGAGGGATATGGTCCAAGTGCAGGTCAGTGGGACTAGGCAAAAAATGGTTCGGCACAGACAAGAAGTGCCAAAAGGCCTGTTTCTGAGCTGTAATTTCCTATGGTTCTATGGTCCCACAGATTCATAAAAATACCTTCTGCTGTTGCATTTTGATCAGAGCAATATGTTTGCCAAATATTTTTTGAAAATAAATCTCTGATGTTGAGGGGGTTTATGGGCTCCAGGGAGCAGATTCACAAATGATTTAAAGTCGTAACAGTTTAAAACGAACACAAAATCCAAACAAAAAGATATGGGTTATTTCTATTGGGTCGCATTGGAAAAAAGAAACACAAAGATCTGAGATTGAATAGAAAGCCGAGTTCTTCAACACTCTGTTCATTGTTTTCAAGACCTTCTCCATGTTACCAAAATATATATAGATTGGCTTGAGAAGATGCAATTATTTTAACCAGGATGATTCTAAATTGAGCGAAGTGAAGAATTTCTTTCAGCTTTGCAAGTTTGATAATGTCAGAAACGGTTGCGTTTGGTCTGATCTTTGTATTATGAAATTCACTCTGCCTGTTCCGCAGTTAGAAATCGTTCTCCTCAGAGTGAGACACCACACTGGTCTCAATACAGTGATTGTGCGATATGATATTTGTAAATTGTCTAAATCATTGATCAGAACCAGAGATGGGAAAGGATACACTCTCAGAGACTGCAGCTGTTCAAGTAGTCAGCTCGCCACCACCTTCCTTGAGGCTTATTTATGAGTGTCACAAGTATGCTTCAATCAACACTGCAATGAAGTTCCTGCGAATATCTCCTAGTCACCACACCCAGCGCCTGTGTGAGCACAGTGAGGGAGAATTTAACATGGCCAACGCACCGAGTCATCACCTCTTTCGGCCTGTGGGCGGAAACCGAGGAATTCCATGCAGTCAAGGGGAGAACGTGCAGACTCCGCACAGCCAGTGACCAAGCTGGCAATTCAACCTGGGTCGCTGGCGCTGTGAGGCAGCAGTGCAGCTGTTCCACCATGCCGCCCTTAAAATGTGAAAACTCTGCTTCTCGATGGCCTGAGACCAACAGACTTTTGGTTAACTTATGAACGCGCTAACCAATTGTGCAACAGTGACTAGTAATGGGCAATAAATGTTGGTCTAGCCAGTGACGTCTACATCCCATCAATAAATTGCAGAAGTGGATCATTTAGTAGCCTCAGTCGAGTATTAATTCTATGAATAATTAGATAATAAAATTCAACACTCATGGTGCACAGGTTTTCGGGTAGTATTAGATGAATACTAAGGCAGATAAATGAATTCAGTGTTGACAATACCTATGCCCAGAGTAAGTGTACAATATTTTACAGAGGTTTAGCCGACAGTAGCAGTGTTTGGGCTTTTTAAAATGTCAGCAGCTGGATTATACATGTTTCTCTCGGAGAACGTCAAGGGAATATTGAGCAATATGAGACATTTGACATTAGACACACATTTCAAAACTTTTCCAATCAACAGCAAAGCTCTTCCTGTTTTTAACAGGAAGAAGGTTTCATGGAATGGAGAAATAACTCAACCAAAAGGGCATGGTTTGAAACTAGATCCATCTAATTCCATTCCTGTTACTGGTTCACGCATGCAGTAACACTGACAAATACTCCCAGTAATACATGATGACTTGTGTCAGACATTCCACCTCAGTGAGTGACCCACAATCAGTACAGTTCTGCATAGGTTGATTCCTCCAGTAACAACCTTTCCTCTGCACGGATGGGTGTATGAACTGTACAAGATGTTCCTTTCGTATCAGTGAGTTCAAAAATTGGCGAAACAGTCACTTCCAAACATCGGAACAGGTTTAGTTTCAGTTAGGACAAAATAATAAATGGACAGGGATAATTTAAGACATTTGGCTGAACTATCTGATATAACTGTCTGCATATTGGTGGCAATAGATCAGCATGTGACATTGTCAGTCAGAGAGTTAAACCAGACAGTAGCTCACACACTGATTTAAACAAAACCCATGGTTACGCCCACTTACCAGGTAGACCAATTATGACAACAATTGTGCAGAAAATCTTCCTGATCGTCGAAAATGTTTGAAACATTTTCACTGAGAAGCGATCGATCTCTTCCTGCTGCAAGCAATCTCATTGCATTAAAGACTGAGTGAAAGATTCCCAAAACCTTTATTTATTTGGGATCTCCTCAGGGGTATTCTAGTTGCAACACCATCAACATTTCTTTTTTAGAAAAAAGCATATTTTGCAAAACAGATCTCATGACATAAGGTAAATTTCGTTTTGTGATTAAATAAATTTCTATCCGAGATTTGCTTGATAATCTTTAAAGATTGGACAATTCGGATCACATGAACTAAGGAGTGAAATTTGGAAGCTGTTATTCACCCAACAGCTTGCTTGTGAATCAAACACAATCAGTCCAACTCTGGACCTCATATTATTTCAGTGATGTCCTGCATCTGACTGTGGCTGTTGCATAAATAAACTTCAAGAGTGTCCAATTTTCACGATTGTTCTTTTTCATTCCAGGATGTAACTGTCCCATGAACTTGCTAACATTCAATTGAATTTCAGTTGACGTTTGTAGAATTCCTAATATGCAGAAATAGGCCATTTGGCCCATCGTGTCTGCATAGATTTAGTAAAGGAACATCTCATTCAAGCACTCCCTCCACCTGCAAACAATCTAACAATCTCTGTAACCCCGCACATTTAGCACCTAGTGATTCAATAATGCTCATCACACTGATATTCTTATCAATCAATACCCCTCAGATAGTTTAGCATAGTTAATCCACCTAACCTACACACCTTTGACACTAAAGACTATTTTAACTATTGCCAATCTACCTGTCCTATGCATCGTTGGACACTCAGCTGCAATTGTATCAAGGAGAATCCCCAAACCTGCACATCTTTGGACACCAAACGGTAAATTAGCATGTCCAATCCACCTAATCTACACATCTATAGACAGTAAGGGACAATTTTAGCAAGGCCAATGCCGCAAATCTACACATTTAGCATGGCGAATACAACTTATTTTTGACTTCTGATTAAACAATTCAATCAAAACCCAGAAGAAAGTAAATTAATTAAAGACCTATACAACTTTGAATTAAAGACAGCACCTCAAACTAAATACAAGTGGAAAGAACCCCTATTAATGCAAACTCTTCGATCAATGCTGTCCCTCACGCTGATGCAGACCCCCAAAACTGTACACAAGCTCCAACTAATACAGAACAGCCAAACTGATACAGACCCTTCAAACCGTACGGACACTCCAACTGACAGAAGGCATCCAGACCCTCCAACTAATTCAGACCCTCTTTCCAGTTGCAGACTTACACATTGTGGTACCGCACACTCACATTCATTCCTGTGCATCCCCCCGTCCCCCACCACCCCACGCATAACGTCATTCTCCTCCCCGCAAGCGTTATAACCGAGTGATGCTTTGTCTTTAAAGCGCACAGGAAACACTTCTTTTCACTGCCTACTAATACATGTGACAATAATAATCAAATTAAATCAAATCAAATAAGTGCTGTTGACTGGGATGTCGACATTGCCCAGGAGATCAGAGCGAGAGAAGAACATTACTCTGTATTGGACTCTAAGAAGCTGATGCCACTCAGGTTTTGCACAGGTTCTCAATGGCCCAGTCACATAGGTCTGACCCCACCACAGCTCACAGCAAAGCTCAGCGGCAGAGCTGCAAGGATCCAGATGAAATTGGGTTCACTCTTTATCTCAGTTTCCCCTTTTTAAATGAACATATCTCATTTTAGTTTGGACATTTGTACACTTATATGTTCATTTAAAAAGGTAGGAGGTGAGAGAGATAGTTAGAGAGAGGGATGGATATAACCTATTTAAATAGATTCCCTGATCTCGCAGAACCAAAATCACACCTCCCCACCACACACCTTACCAAACTCACCGTTATCATCTAGGAACCTCAGCAGGGAAAATCTACAAAATAGGTTCCCACAAGCAGCCACGAGAAGATATTCAGGTAAAATATATTCCATAATATTATCTGAGGGGCATTGATTGAAAAGAATATCAGTGTGATGAGCATTATTGAACCACTAACATCTCAAACATGACCACGCTCACAGACTGCACACAGATGCTGACAGGAACAGGTCACGTATCACAGATCACAACATGTAGCAAGAGGAAGCAATGATCCAATTCTTCACCCACCCTCCATCACTCAAATATAACATTACATTGCATTCAGCGTGCCTCATTTGGAAATAAAAAGTTTATAAAATCAAAACATCTGGACGGCAGACAGTAGGAACAACAGAGAAAGAAAGGAAGGGAAGGAAGGGGAGAGGGGGATGAATGGAATAGATAGTTTGAATAGACCCATCCTGAAAACTATCCGAATGGGAAACTGGAATTGTGGCTGCTTGTGTGCTAACTTGTTGTAGTTATTAACTGGACCAGCTATTGTCAACCGAATCAACAGAGAATCACTTAAAAATATATCAGTGAAAATGAACCATTTATGTTGAACAGCCAAAAAATACACTTTTCCAATCTAATTTTTCAAAAGGTTGCTTTCGCTGCCGTCTCATGTATTTTTCTGGAGTTGGCTACGAAATTAAATAAAATCATCCCATTTTAACCAGGTGTGTGATTTTTTTGGTTTATCTGTTTGTGACATTTGGTAGCAGTCGGAACATAACATGGGGCCTTGAGAGAAATCCTTGTATCCTCACTGGCTGCAGGGGAGGTCCCAGAGGATTGGAGAATACCAATGTTTTTCCTTTGTTTAAGAGGGGGAGCAAGAATAATCCAGGTAATTACAGGCCGGTGAGCCTTACATCATGGTAGGGAAATTCTTGGAGAGGATTCTTCGAGACAGGATTTATACCCACATGGAAATAAATGGGCGTATTCGTGAGAGGCAACATGGTTTTGTGAAGGGGAGATCATTTCTCACGAACTTGATCGAGTTTTTCGAGGAAGTGATGAAGATGATTGATGAGGGTAGGGCAGTGGATATTATCCACATGGACTTTAGTAAGGCCTTTGACAAGGTCCCTCATGGCAGACTGGTGCAGAAGGTGAAGCCGCATGGGATCAGAGGTGAGCTGGCAAGGTGGATACAAAACTGGCTCGGTCAAAGAAGACAGAGGATAGCAGTGGTAGGGTGCTTTTCAGAATGGAGGGCTGTGACAAGTGGCGTTCCTCAGGGATTAGTGCTGGGACCTTTGCTGTTTGTAATATATATCAATGATTTGGAGGGAAATGTAACTTGTTTGACTCATAAGTTTGCGGATGACACAAAGATTAGTGGATTTGTGGATAGCGATGGGAACCATCAGAGGATCAGCAGGATATAGATCAGTTGGAGGCTTGGGCGGAGCGATTGGAGATGGAGTTTAATCCAGACAAATGTGAGGCAATGCATTTTGGAAGGCCTGATACAGATAGGAAATATACAGTAAACGGCAGAACCCTTAAGGGTATTGATAGGCAGAGGGATCTGGGTATAGCGGTACACAAGTCACTGAAAGTGGCAATGCAGGTGGAGAAAGTAGTCAAGAAGGCATACGGCATGCTTGCCTTCATCAGCCGGGGCATTGAGATTAAAAATTGGCAAGTCATGTTGCGGCTTTGTAGGACCTTAGCTGGCCACACTTGGGATATAGTGTTCGATTCTGGTCGCTACACTACCAGAAGGATGTGGAGGCTTTGGAGAGGGCACAGAAAAGATTTACCAGGATGTTGCCTGGTATGGAGGGCATTAGCTATGAGGAGAGGTTGGAGAAGCTTGGTTTATTCTCACTGGAACGACGGAGGTTGAGGGGCGACCTGATAGAAGTCTACAAGATTATGAGAGGCATGGACAGAATGGATAGTCAGAAGCTTTCCCAGGATGGAAGAGTCAATTACCAGAGGGCATAGGTTTAAGGTGGGAGGGGCAAGGTTTAAAGGAGACGGACGAGGCAGATTTTTGTCACAAAGGGTGCTGGGTGCCTGGAACTCGTCGCCGGGTGAGGTAGTGGAAGTGGATGCGGTCGTGACTGTTAAGGAGCCTCTTGACAAATACATGAATAGGATGGGAATAGAGGGATATGATCCCCGGAAGGGTATGGGGTTTTAGTTCAGTCGGGCAGGCTTGGAGGGCCGAAGGGCCTGTTCCTGTGCCGTAATTTTATTTGTTCTTTGTTCTTTGTTCTATAACAAAAGTACTACACATGAGCGCAAACCCCCTCCTCCAACTCATGCCCCCAGGGACCACATAATACGAAAGCAAAATTGGAATTGTGTGCCTGCTTTTCCCCACAGATTTATACCACTGTCCAACTGTTTGCTTGACCAATTGGAAGTTATATTTAAAACATTATCACCTTGTGATGTAACAGATTTTGCAGCGGACTGATGTATTCCATGACTCTTTTTTCTGTTCCAGTGATATTATCTGTGATATATTTATTGATTAAAGTAGCGAAGAAATAAGCATTACTGGGTGGCGCATTGCACAGTGGTTAGTTTTGCTGCATCTCAGTGCCAGGGACCCGAGTTCGATTCTTCACTTGAGTCACTGTCTGTGTGGAGTTTGCACATTCTCCCCGTTTCCGTGTGAGTTTTCTCTGGGTGCTCCGGTTTCCTCCCACACTCCAAAGATGTGCGGGTTAGGTGGATTCGCGATGCTACATTGCCCCTCAGTGGTGTCAGGGGGACGAGCAAGGTAAATGCATGGGGTTAACAGGATAGGGCCTGGGTGGTATTGTAGTCCGTGGAGACTTAATGGACCGAATGGCCACCTTCTGCGCTGTGGGATTCAATGATTCTTTGATACATGTCTCTGGAATTAGTTGGATTATTTTCACTGGAAAGATGATGGCGAACTGAAACCTGATGGAGAGCTACAAAGTTATGAGAGACATACTAAAATTGAATAGTCATATACATTTTCCAAGGGTGGAACTGTCAATTACAAGGGGGCACATATTCAAGGTGAGGGGGAGGGGGTTGGAGGGGGGAGTTTAAGGGAGATGTGCGAGGGATGTTTTTCACGCAGAGAGCGGTGGGTGCCTGGAAAACGCTGCCAGAGGAGGTGGTGGAAGCAGGCATTTAGCAAAATTTAAGAGGCATGTGTTGGGTACATAGATAGGGATGCAAGATAAGGATACAGACCGAGTAACATGAGAACGTAAGACCATAAGATCTAGGAGCAGGAGTAGGCCATCTGGCCCCTCGAGTCCGTTCGGCCATTCAATAAGATCATTGCTGATCTTTTCTTGGACTTAGCTCCACTTACCCGCCCGCTCACCATAACCCTTAATTCCTTCACTGTGGAAAAATCTATCGACCTTTGTCTGACAAACATTTAAAGAGGCAGCCGCAACTGCTTCACTGTGCAGGGAACTCCAGAGATTCATAACCATTTAGGTGAAGAAATTCTTAATCAACACAGTCCTAAATCTGCTCCCCCTAATTTTGAGGCTATGCTATCTAGTTCTAGTTTCACCCACCAGTGGAAACAACGTCCCTCTTTCTTTCATAATCTTATACGTTTCTATAGGTCCCCCTCATTCTTCTGAATTGCACTGAGTATAGCCCCAGTCTACTCAGCCTCTCCACATATGTCTACCCTCTCAACTCCAAAATTAACGTAGTGAATCGCCCTTGCATCCCCTGCAGCGTTAGTATATCCTTTCGCAAGGAAGAGACCAAAACTGTACACAGTACTCCAGGTGTGGCCTCACCAGCACCCTATGTAACTGCACCATAACATTCCTGTTTTTAAACTCCATTCAGAAGGGTTTTTTAATTTAGTTAGAGCATCATTTTGGCACAAGCTTGAAGGGCCGAAGAATATTTTCCTGTGTTGTACTTTGCTTTGTACTTCTTTATTCTTTGTGCTTTTGTAACTTTTATCACAAGAATTGAACCCGGTGTCGCAACTCGTTTGTTCAAACTTAAAATTAGACAAGTATAAACTACTTTGCAACATCAACATCCCCAGGGCGAACACACAGTGTATATATTAACTGATGTTGCAATGTATCAGTTCAGAGTTCGGACGGAGACATTGTTTGCTGAAAGAGGGAGAAGTCATTTCATAGGGAAAATGCGTGAAACATTTATACTTATTGATAGAATGTTCCACGTGATTCTTGCAATAATTGGCCCTCCTGGTAAGTGACTGTTGCATTGGGATTTAGCACAACTTGCGTGTGAGCTGCTCTCTTGTTTTACTGTGTCCGAGGAACATGCTGATCGAGTAATCAGCGTTCTGCAGGGCCCAGCACTTTTTACCTTTTATTCCTCAACTAGCAATGAGCTGAGTTTATAATTTGCAGCACTTGGAACTATAAACTTACTTCATTTAGTGGACTGTCTTGCAATGTTGAAAGAATCCTTACTGAGTTGAAACTCGCTAAACAAAGGCATTAGTGGGAGTAAGAGTAAAATCAGGTTTTGTGTCGGTCATTAAGAAGAGTGGAATATGTGACAAGCTGGTCAGTCATTGAAGAATAGTACAGAATGTGGGTCATTAACCACATAGAGTATACAAGTTGGGGTCTGATGTTGCAGTTGTATAGAACGTTGGTTCGGCCGCATTGGGAATACTGCGCCCAGTTCTGGTCGCCACACTACCAGAAGGACGTGGAGGCTTCAGAGAGAGTGCAGAGGAGGTTTACCAGGATGTTGCCTGGTATGGAAGGGCTTAGTTATGAGGAGAGATTGGGTAAACTGGGGTTGTTCTCACTGGAAAGACGGAGGATGAGGGTTGACCTAATAGAGGTGTATAAAATTATAAAAGGCATCGATCGGGTGAATGGTGGGAAGCTTTTTCCCCAGGTCGGTGGTGACGTTCACGAGGGGCCATAGGTTCAAGGTGAGAGGGGGGAGGTTTAACACGGATATCAGAAGGACGTATTTTACACAGAGGGGTGGTGGGGCCTGGAACGCGCTGCTGGACAAGGTGGTGGAGGCGGACACACTGGGAACGTTTAAGACTTATCTAGGTAGCCACATGAACGGAGTGGGAATGGAGGGATACAAAAGAATGGTCTAGTTTGGACCAGGGAGCGGCGCGGGCTTGGAGGGCCGAAGGGACTGTTCCTGTGCTGTATTGTTCTTTGTTCTCTGTTCTTTGTTAACAGGAACGCAATGATTAACAGCAGTGATGTGTGGTATTGCACTGGCCACTAATGATTGTAGATGACCTGACCCCAATAACCATATATTACTTCTGGTATATGTGTGTGTGGAACTTTAATGTTCGCTGCTGACGAAGCAAAATTATTTACCTGCGCCAGTGACCACATATTATGCTGAGTTTCGATCACTAACTGGAGGGCAAATCCCGACCGTAGTGCTCATATATCACTATGAGTATCTACTCGTGTTAACTAGTCCTGAGTATGGCTCACAAATGCAAAGGGCTCTACCTAAACCAGTGGCAATGTCTTACTTGGATTATCTGCCAGTCTAGAATGATACAAAGTGTGTGTCGCTAACCCAGTCGGAGTATCTGATCCAAGTGACCAAGTAATATTGTGATTTTTTTGTCAGTGTAGAATGTCCTGGAAACTAGAGTGGCACAGTGGTTAGCACTGCTGCCTCACAATGCCGCGGGCCGGCGTTCGATTGGAGCTTGTGTCACTGTTTATGCGCAGTCTGCACATTCCCCTCATATCTGCGTGGGTTTCCTCCAGGCGCTCAGGTTTCCTCTTCCACAGTCTGAAAGTCGTGCTGGCTATATGCTTTGGCCATGCTGAATGCTGACTCCGTGTACCTGAACAGGCGCCGGAGTGTGGTGACTAGATTTTCACAGTAACTTCATGGCAGTGTTAATGTAAGCCTACTTGTAACACAATAAATAAACTTAAAGCTTAAATAGCGAGGAAAAGCTGATACAAGTTATCATGTTTTACAGGGAACACCTGTTAATGTACATTTCTAAATACTAGGAGTCACTAAATTGATTCAGGAAGTCGTTGGTGCCAACACATTGAATATATTCAAGAGGCGGCTAGATATCGCCCCTTGAGGCAAATGGGATCAAAGATTATGGGGAGAAAGTAGGATTAGGCTATTGAGGTGGACGATCAGTCATGATGATGTTGAATGGTGGAACAGGTTCGCAGGGCCAAATGGCCTCCTCCTGCTCCGATATTCCGTGATTTTCTATTCTATTTTGAAATTATGCCTTTTTGTTGACTGGTCACTCCATTCCATTGAAGGTGTTGAGTTATAGAGTGAACTGTCTGGACATTTCGTGCTGTTGTTATTGATCTGTCTCAAAGAGACAAATGCCAATTAGTTGCTAACATTGAAACAACCCAACAGCAGTTACAGTACGTTGAATCGCTTCTTTTCTCAATCCCGCTCTTCTAGAAATGATCTCTAATGCATTGTTTAGATTGTTACCATCAGATTAATACTTGTTGCTTCTTGAAACATTCTGTCATTCTGTTCCCCCACACCCCAAGCCCCCTGTTACCCAACAAGTCACATATTGTCCAACATATATTAGCGAACATATTGTTCATGCAGCAATGCAGCAATTGAAAGTTACCCAGAGTGAAATTAACTTACCATTAGCAAATGTGCCGAGTAGATTGCTTTCCTGTTTCGAGCGTTGACATTTATACATTTATATAGTTCATACCAATATTTTGATGCCATTAGTTTTTTTTATTTCGGATTATTATCTTCAGGAATTTGTTGAATTATTTCCCTGTATTCACTTTATTCTCAGTTTGGATCTATCTGTACATTTTCACATTAGATTTCTGCTTTATGATTCCTTAACGTCCATGCACATTTTGAAGGGCATTGACCCCAGCGAGAGTCCCTGTATAAGTCAAATTACCATCATCCATCAACCTAAGTTAAGCATTAACCCCTATGCAATGTCAGATCAAATTCTGAACATCGTATAAAGATGTGCAGCTTTTCTGTAAACACCACAGATTGGAGCAGATACTTGTTGGACGAACGTTCCCTTCAAATGGAGGGCGGCACAGTGGTTAGCACTGCTGCCTCACAGTGCCAGGGACCCGGGTTCGATTCCCTGCTTGAGTTGCTGTGTGAAGTTTGCAAGTTCTCCCTATGTCTGTGTGAGTTTCCTCCGGGTGCTCCAGTTTCCTCCCACACTCCAGAGATGGAGGTTATAGAGTCATAGAGGTTTATGGCATGGAAACAGGCCCTTCGGCCCAACTCGTCCATGCCACCCTTTGGGGGCGGCACGGTAGCACAGTGGTTAGCACTGCTGCTTCACAGCTCCAGGGTCCCGGGTTCGATTCCCGGCTCGGGTCACTGTCTGTGTGGAGTTTGCACATTCTCCTCGTGTCTGCATGGGTTTCCTCCGGGTGCTCCGGTTTCCTCCCACAGTCCAAAGATGTGCGGGTTAGGTTGATTGGCCAGGTTAAAAAAAATGCCCCTTAGAGTCCTGGGATGCGTAGGTTAGAGGGATTAGCGGGTAAAGGTGTGGGGGTAGGGCCTGGGTGGGATTGTGGTCGGTGCAGACTCGATGGGCCGAATGGCCTCCTTCTGCACTGTAGGGTTTCTATAAAAAAAAATGCTTGAATAAACGGTCATAATCTTCTTTGATATTCGTAAGATAGGAACATAGGAATTAGGAGCAAAAGTAGGCAATTCAGCACTTCGAGCCTGCTCCACCATTCCACCAGATCATGGCTGATCTCTCCATGGTCTCAAATCCACCTCACCACCTGTTCCCCATATTCCCTCCTCCCATTTTGTTAGAAATATATATTTCTCCTTCTTGAAACCATTCAATGATTCTGACTCCACCATGCTATGGAGCAGCGACTTCCACAAATTCACCACCATCTGTGAGACGTGGTTCCTCCTCCTCTCAGTTTTAAATCTACCGCCTCTGAACCTATACCTGTGACCTCTTGTTCTAGATTGCCCTATTTGGTTCACATTTACTTTGAAAGTCCTTTAGCTCGTAAGAAATCAGAGATAACAGGTCCCATCGAGGGTCGAACGCTGGGAGTGTCAGATATTTCATGGTTGACTTTAGGTCCAGATAATATATGAAATTTAGCCTCTTCTTAGTAATATTTTGGTCAGAGTTTAGCAGACTAACTGACTCCCATTTCAGGCCTATTTGGTACAAAATTATTTTCCTAACCGTCTGATTCAGAAGCGAGAATTTATGATCAATAACATTATCTCTCTTCGCTTCTCTTACAGTCAATTTACTGGGAATTGTGATCCTGTCCAGGGGAAAGTGTGGACTCTCTAGCTGCACCACTCGATACCTGATTGCCATGGCAATGGCGGATCTACTGGTCATTATCACTGAGGTCATACTGTGGCAGCTCAAATTTTATTATTTCCCAATATCTTTCCTCGGCATCACGCCTGTGTGTAGTGTTATTGGTGTACTGCTCCGTGTAGCCACAGACACTTCTGTCTGGTTCACCGTCACTTTCTCCTTTGATCGCTGTGTGGCCATTTGTTGCCAGCAACTGAAAACACGATATTGCACCAAGAAAACGGCAGCTGTTGTTCTAGCAACAACCGGCATTTTCTTCTGTTCAAAAAACATCCCATTCTACTTTATATATGAACCTGGAAAAATAATCAATAATGTTCCATGGGATTGTGTTGATAAGCCAAGCTATTTTACTGAATTGGGATGGGTCCTATTTGACTGGTTTGATAAGGTTTGTACACCATTGCTCCCATTCACTCTAATTCTGCTGCTCAATGCTCTGACAGTCAGACACATTTTAGTGGCCAGTCGAGTCCGTAAGGGACTAAGGGGTCAGAGTAAGGGAGAGAATCACAGTGACCCAGAAATGGAGAGTAGAAGGAAGTCTGTGATTTTACTCTTCACATTATCTGGCAGCTTCATTCTCCTGTGGTTGGTGCACGTCATAGATTTCTTACGTTATAACATAACAGGGACATATCCCGGAGATTATACCGATTCTGAATTTATATTTGAACAGGTCGGATGGATGCTGCGGAATTTAAGTTGCTGCACAAACACATTTATATATGGGGCGACTCAGTCCAAGTTCAGAGAGCAGGTCAGGAATGCTGCCAAATATCCGCTCACATCAATTATCCAATTAATGAGTGCAAAAAAAACCCAACTGAAAGCAACCAAGAGGTAGTTCCCGATGTTTGCTGTCTAAGAATGTAATGCTTTTCCCCAAAGCAAAACAACATTTGGTGAAGACCCTTCAAGTTGTGACAGTTTGCAATGCAGCCCTGCACATTCCTTCTGATCAAGTAACAGTCTAAATGTCATCCAAATGGTTGAAGTAAACTGAGTGCAACAACACTCAGGCATTACAGATCCTTCTCACTCGCAGTGTGAGCATATTATTACTTATGTTGCTTCTGCTTCTTTTCCGACTACTTTGATTCAGTTCTTAGAAAGGCTGCCAGATTCGAAACCGTGGCTCCATTCTCTGTCCATGGATGTTGTCAGACCTGCTGAGATTTTGCAGCATTTTCTGTTTCGTTTTCAGATTCCAGTAACCGCAGTATTTTGCTTTTACTTCGATTCAGTCATGTTTCGTTCTTGATCTTTCCTAACTGGAAACTCGTCCCCTTATTTTTTATGGCTAGACCACTCATGAATTTCAACAGCTCTGTTCAATCTATCTCCGCCTTCCATTCTCGAATCAAATCTATCCCAATTTCGCTGATCAAATCTTCATAACACAAGTTCTTCATCCCTGTGACCATTGTCGTGAATCGTTTTGAAGCTCGCTGCAATGTTTACATATCCTTCCCTGTAGACCTCATGTCAGCGTATGTAGTAACTTGAACTAGTGCCTGATGCAAGTTGCACATTAACTCATTGACCATACTCTCTGTGTCCCTAATAACCAACTTGTGATACTGTAAGCTTGATTTATTATTGCCACAACCTGCCCTGCCATATTTAGTGACATACGCAAATATGCACACAAGTTCGATCTGCACCAGCACTTCATTTATCATTGTACCCTTTATTTTGTATTCGCTCTACACATCCTTGATACTATAATGGCACAGTGGTTAGCACTGGTGCCTCACAGTACTGGGAACGCGGGTTTGATTCCAGACTTGGGTCCCTGTCTGTGCAGAGTTTGCACACTTCCCCATGTCTGTGTGAGATTCCTCCGGGTGATCTGTTTTCCTCCCACAGTCTGAGCGGTGGATAGTTCGGTGCATTGGCCGTGCTAAATCCTCCCTCAGTTTACACAATCAGGCGCGGGAGTGTGGCGCATTGGCGATTTTCACAGTAACTTCAGTGTTAATGTAAGCCTACTTATGACAGAAATAAATAAATTCTGAACTTCACATTTCTCTGTATTGAACTGCAGGTGCCACCTTTCAACCAATTGGATTATTTCTTTGTGAAGATCTAGCCTCTCCCCGTCACATTTTGGGATGCTGGCAAGGTTCTTTTCATCCGCATATTTTGTTAATGTGCCTTGTATAGAAAAGCAGAGGTTTTTACAGCATTTCAGGAAAAGCTATAGTACCAACACTGGCCCCTGGAGAACTGCACTCTGAAACAGAAAGAACATGAACATGAACACAAAACTGAAAAGTTCATATGTTCGTAAGATATCGGAGCAGAATTGGGCCACTTGGCCATCAAGTCCGATCTGCCATTCGATCATGGCTGACATGCTCCTTATCTTTATTTTCCTGCCTTCCTCCCATAACCCTTCAACCCATTACCAATTAAAAGTCTATCTAGCTCCTCCTTAAATTTGCTCACTGTCCCAACAGCCACCGCACTTTGGGGTAGCGAATTCCACAGATTCACAATCGTTTGGGAGTAGTATCTCCTCAATTATTTTTTAAATTTGTTACCCCTTATCCTACGACTATGACATCCGAAAATGCTCCACAAGAGGAAGCAAATGCTCCACGTCTACCTTATCCATACCTTTTATCATCTCGTATACCTCAACTTGATTTCCACTCATTCTTTTAAATTCCAGAGAGTATAGGCCTGAACTGTTCAATCTCTCTTCATACGACAAACCCCTCATCTCTGAAATCAAGAGAGCCTCCACTGAACTGCCTCCAATGCCACTGCATCTTTCCTCAAATAAGGAGACCAAAACTATGCAGAATACTGCAGGTGCGGCCTTACCAATGCCTTGTATAGTTGCAACAATACTTCCTTATCTTTATATTGTATTCCTTTCGCTATAAATCCCAAAATTCCATTCACGTTCTTTATTTGCTTTGTGCCTGCATACTAGTTTTCTGTGACTCATGAAAGAGGGCACCCAGATCCTTCTGCACCGGAACACCCCGAAGTCTCTCCCTATTCAGACAATAAGTTGTCTTTCCATGTTTGCGAATAAAATGCATGACCTCACACTTATCCACGTTAAACTCCATCTGCCACAGAAGCATGAATGGACCACCAGGCCCTTGAAACCTTTCCCACTATTTAGTGCGATCATGGCTGATCTATGCCAACATCAGCTCCTTTTCTGTGCCATTTCCCCATAGCCCTCAAGTGCTATCAAATATTTATCCAGCTCCACTTTAAAAAACTTCAACCGATACAACTTGCACGACCCTTTCGGATAGAGAATTCCTGAGACTCCTCACACTGATTCTGCGAGAAGAAATGTATCTGCACCCAAGTTTTAAATGACTGGCTCTTTATCTTATAGCTGTGCCCCCTTATTCGACACCATGCCACGAGTGAAAATTCCCTGTCATCCCTCACTCTTCGAAAACCAAGGAATACAGGCCCAGAAAAATGCACAGATGGTGAAGGATACTTCAATTATTTCTGGAACTGTTAACATATAGAATGCACAGGTCAGTTAAGTGATTCTCTTCCAAAAATGACACGTTTCTTTCTGCTTTATCATCTCAACGTTACACAACCACTGACGCAAAAGATACAGCGAAAAACATATAATTATACAAACACACATATATACATGTGATCATACACACAGACACACAAAATCACATAGAACATAGAACATTACAGCGCAGTACAGGCCCTTCGGCCCTCAATGTTGCGCCAACCTGTGAAACCAATCTAAAGCCCATCTAACCTACACTATTCCAATATCATCCATATGTTTATCCAATGACCCTTTAAATGCCCTTAATGTTGACGAGTCCACGACTGTTGGAGGCAGGGCATCCCACGCCCGTACTACTCTCTGAGTAAAGAGCCTACCTCTGACAACTGTCCTATATCTATCTCCCCTCAATTTAAAGCTATGTCCCCTCGTGCTAGCCATCACCATCCAAGGAAAAAGGCTCTCACTGTCCACCCTATCTAATCCTTTGATCATCGTGTATGCCTCTATTAAGTCACCTCTTAACCTTCTTCTCTTTCACAAAAACAGCCTCAAGTCACTCAGCCTTTCCTCATAAGACCTCCTCTGCACCCTTTCCAATGCTTCCACATTCTTCCTATAGTGCGGTGACCAGAACTGTACGCAATACTCCAAGTGCGGCCACACCAGAGTTTTGTACAGCTGAACATGACATCCTGGCTCCGAAACTCAATTCCTCGACCAATAAAAGCCAACACACAGTACGCCTTCTTAACAGCCCTATCAACTTTCAGGGATCTATGCACATGGACACCGAGACCTCTCTGCTCATCCACACTACCAAGTATCTTACCATTAGCCCAGTACTCTGTATTCTTGTAACTCCTTCCAAAGTGAATCACCTCACACTTTTTTGCATTAAACTCCATTTGCCACCTCTCAGCCCAGCTCTGCAGCTTATCTATGTCCCTCTGTAACCTGCAACATCCTTCCGCACTGTCCATAACTCCACCGACTTTAGTGTCATCCGCAAATTTACTAACCCATCCTTCTACGCCCTCATCCAGGTTATTTATAAAAGTGACAAACAGCAGTGGCCCCAAAACAGATCCTTGTGGTACACCACGAGTAACTGAACTCCAGGATGAACATTTCCCATCAACCACCACCCTCTGTCTTCTTACAGCTAGCCAATTTCTGATCTAAACCGTAAAATCACCCTCAATCCCATGCCTCTGTATTTCCTGCAATAGCATACCATGGGGAACCTTATCAAACGCTTTACTGAAATCCATATACACCACATCAACTGCTTTACCTTCATCCACCTCTTTGGTCACCTTCTCAAACAACTCAAAAAGGTTTGTGAGGCACCTTTCACAAAACCGTATTGACTATCCCAAATCAAATTGTTCCTTTCTAGATGATTATAAATCCTATCTCTTATAATCCTTTCCAGAACTTTGCCCACAACAGAAATAAGGCTCACTGGTCTATAATTACCAGGGTTGTCTCTACTCCCCTTCTTGATCAAGGGGACAACATTTGCTATCCTCCAGTCTTCTGGCACTATTCCTGTAGATGACATAAAGATCAAAGCCAAAGGCTCTGCAATCTCCTCCCTAGCTTCCCAGAGAATCCTCGGATAAATCTCATCCGGCCCAGGGGACTTATCTATTTTCACACTTTCCAGAATTGCTAACACCTCCTCCTTATTAACCTCAAACCCATCTAGTCCAATAGCCTGTATCTCAGTATTCTCCTCGACAACATTGTCTTTTTCCTGCGGGAATACTGATGAAAAATATTCATTTAGTGCCTCTCCTATCTCTTCGGACTCCACGCACAACTTCCCACTACTGTCCTTGTCTGGCCCTAGTCTTACCCTAGTCATTCTTTTATTCCTGACATACCTATAGAAAGCTTCAGGTTTTTCCTTGATCCTACCTGCCAAAGACTTCTCATGTCCCCTCCTGGCTCTTCTTAGCTCTCTCTTCAGGTCCTTCCTGGCTAACGTGTAACTCTCAAGCGCCCTAAATGAGCCTTCATATCTCATCTTTACATAAGTCTCCTTCTTCCTCTTCACAAGAGATTCAACTTCTTTAGTGAACCACGGTTCCCTCGCTCGACGACTTCCTCCCTGCCTGACAGGTACATACTTATCAAGGACACGCAGTAGCTGTTCCTTGAACAAGCGCCACATTTCAATTGTGCCCATCCCCTGCAGATTTCTTCCCCATCCTATGCATCCTAAATCGCATCATAATGTCCTTTCCCCCAGCTATAACACTTGCCCTGCGGTATATACCTATCCCTTTCCATCGCCAAAGTAACCGTAACTGAATTGTGGTCAGTATCACCAAAGTGCTCACCTCCCTCCAAATTTAACACCTGGCCTGGTTCATTACCCAGTACCAAATCCAATGTGGCCTCGCCTCTTGTTGGCCTATCTACATACTGTGTCAGGAAACCCTCCTGCACACATCGGACAAAAACTGACCCATCTATAGTACTTGAACTATAGCGTTTCCAGTCAATATTTGTAAAGTTAAAGTCCCCCATAACAACTACCCTGTTACTTTCACTCCTATCCAGAATCATCTTTGCAATCCTTTCCTCTACATCTCTGGAACTTTTCGGAGACCTATAGAAAACTCCCAACCTCTCCTTTCCTGTTTCTAACCTCAGCCCATACTACCTCAGTAGACGAGTCCTCATCAAACGTCCTTTCTGCCACCGTAATACTGTCCGTGAGTAAAAATGCCACATCTCCCTCTCTTTTACCACCTTCCCTGATCTTACTGAAACATCTAAACCCCGGAACCTGCAACAAGCATTCCTGTCCCTGCTCTATCCATGTCTCCGAAATGGCCACAACATCGAAGTCCCAGGTACCAACCCATGCTGCAAGTTCACCCACCTTATTCCGGATGTTCCTGGCGTTGAAGTAGACACACTTCAAACCACCTTCCTGCCTGCCGGTACACTCCTGCGACCTTGAAGCCTTATTCATGACCTCACCACTCACATCCTCCTGTACATTGGAGCAACAATTCAGGTTCCCATTCCGCTGCCAAATTAGTTTAAACCCTCCCGAAGAGCATTCGCAAATCCCCCCCCCACCCACCCCACCCCCCCCCCCCCCACACCCCCCCATGGACTCTGGCACCTGGGAGGCAACACACCAACCGCGAGTCTCTCTCGCTCCCACAGAATCTCCTATCTGTCCCCACAACTATGGAGTCCCCAATGACTAATTCTCTACTCCTCCCCCCCTTTCCCTTCTGAGCAACAGGGACAGACTCTGTGCCAGAGACCTGTACCCGATGGCTTACCCCTGGTAAGTCGTCCTGCCCAACAGTATCCAAAACGGTATACTTGTTATACAGAAGAACGGCCACAGGGGATCGCTGCACTGACTGCTTCTTATCCCTTCTAACAGTCACCCAAGTATCTTCATTCCTAGGAGTATGAACCTCCCTGTAGCTTTTATCTATAACTGTCTCTGCCTCCTGAATGATCCTGAGTTCATCCAGTTCCAGCTCAGATCCCTAACACTGGCTTCAAGGAGCTGGAATTGGGTGCAGTTCCTACAGGTGTACTCAGCTGGGACACTAATGGTGTCCCTCACCTCAAACATCCCACAGGAGGAACATTGCACTGCCTGCACTGACATCCTTGCTAACTTCCCTTACTAAGAAACGAAAGAGAAAAGAAAAAGAAAAAAAATCTCACCTGCTCTCACACCGAGTTTTTTTTTTAGGTTAGAGGAGGGGGAAGGGTGGGAGCATCTACATGTGTAGAGTCTCGGGTTACCTCCCCGTTCAAATTTATTGGGCAAAAGACCGTCCCAGGTCTCCCTGCGACCTATTCCCGGTTTCACATTTCCTGTTGCTCAGGAAAAAAAAACAAAAAAAAAGTCACATCCACATCACACAGTCACATCCCATACCCATCGCACGCCTACACACATCCACCCAAAGACGTACCCACACATCCCACACCCATATCCCCATACACACAAACTGACACACACACACAAACACACACCGACACACTCAGGGAGGCGATGGCCTAGTGGTATCGTCGCTAGACTATTAATCCAGTAATTCAGCTAACGTTCTGGGAACCCAGGTTAGAATCCCGCCACGGCAGATGGTGGAGTTTAAAATCAATAAACAATATCTGGAAATAAGAATCTGCTGATGACATGGAATCATTGTGATTGTTGAAAAAAAAAACGATCTGGCTCACCCATGCCCTTTTGGGAAGGAAATCTGTTGTCCTTACCTGGCCTGACCTACATGTGACTCCAGAGGCAGAGCAATGTCGTTTGCTCTAAACTGCCCTCTGAAACGAACCAGCAAGACAATCAGTTCAAGGGCAATTAGGGAAGGGCAAAAAATGGAGGGATACAAACGATTGGTCTAGTTGGACCAAGGAGCGGCACAGGCTTGGAAGGCCGAAGGGCCTGTTTCCTGTGCTGTACTGTTCTTTGTTCTTTGCAATAAGTTCTCGCCAGCCAGTTTCATGTCATTTTTGCATTAAAAAAAAACATGCTCACAGGCAGACACAAATGAACACAGACTTTCTCACAGACAGAAACCCAGACACATCCACACTCTCACCATTTACTGACACGCAGAGACGTGCAGACAGAAAAACACAGAATTACTCACAAACACATGCAAACTCGGAGACATACACACAGACACTCCAATGGCAAGTACACCCAGACCGAAACAAAGAAACACAGACTTTCTTACACGCACACTCACACTCAGAGACCAAAGAGGATTCATGTCAATCTAACTCTAATCATTCTGAGGGACACTGGACGAATAACACAAGCAAATTTAAAATTGTGTGAGCATTATTGTGAAATTAGTTAATGTAAATATACCACCCTAGCCCAGGTGGAAATGTAATTGATGTTTACGATGCAGACTGTTTGCCCCTTGAAGAAGTATTAACTGGCAAATGTTATAAAGTTTGAATTGTAATATACAACGGTGTAAAGTATCTGGGAGCAGAGTTGATGCGAAAAAGGGTAGACACAGAGTGAGAGTGAAGCTGCTGCTGAGAGAATGGTTCTTGTTGTGTGGGTGTATGGATGGGGAGGAACTTGAAAATCTGAAGTTTAGAATTTGTTGAGGTTCCCAGTCTCTCTCAGCAAATTGAACTGAGGAAGACTTTGGGGAAAATTGACTAATTCCGCTGTTGTTTCCCCTCCCGGCCCCTGCTGCTGCAGCTCCTCCCAGTGTCACCTCTTGTGCACAACCCGGAGTCCTCCGCTGCTCGTTGGTGGGATTCTGGGGCCCAGGGGGGTGACGACAGCGTAACCACCATATTGGACTGACGTCATAACAGCAGCCATCTTGGAGTAACGACAAAACTACCGCCACCTCGCCCAACCATTTATTTTAAAAAAAATTCTGATCCTGGAAAATAATGTAGAAAGGAGATGGAATTCTCAGCCGGACATCTCTTCCACCGGGTTGCGAATTAAAATACGACAAAGAAAGAATAATTATCTATTTGAATAAGAAGACGAAGGCGCGGAACTCTGCTTGTGCACAGTGGGTTCTCCAAGAGTGCGCAGTGTGGACCAAACGCCAATTGAAAAAAAATAGCAGACACCAAAGAAGAAACCAAGAGACGACGGCTCAGAAAGGGGAGCGAAGTGAAAGTATGACGGGCAAGCTTGTGAGTAACAAAAAATCATCCTTTAAATCAAGAGTTTCAAAAAAGCTGTCCTTGCGCAGGCGCCTTTTTCCCCTATTTTTTCCTGGCAACCCACTATCTCCCCTGGCAACCCAAGATGGACGCCACCGTCACAACATGGCTACCGAGCGATCCGACTGGCAAATGAGCTTGAAGAGTGCTTCTCGAAAGTCTCAAGGAATCAACAATCAGCATCAAAATCCTGGAGTAACCATTGATCAGGCCCTGAATGGGACTCGCCATCTAAGTCCTATGGCCACAAGAGCAGGTCTGAGGATAGGAATCCTGGGGCGAGGAACTCACCTCCTGACTCCCCAAAGCCTGTCCACAATCTACAAGGCAGAAGTCAGGAGTATGATGGGTTACTCCGCACTTGCCGAGATGAGTGCAGCACCAACTGCACTTAAGAAATTTGAAACCCTGCAGTACAAATCAGTTAGCCTTATTCCACAAACCCCTTCCACAATCACTCACGCTCTCCACCACCATTCAATAATTTCTGCTGCCCTCGACAACATGCACTGCAAGGAAACACCAAGGCTCCCCAGAGAGCCCCGTCCAAACACAGGACGGCTAACATGTAGGAAAACAAGGGCAAGAGACGCAATGGGAACGCCAGCATCAACAGCAAGTTCCCCTCCAATCCACTTATCATCCGTTCCTTCACTGACCTGGATGAAAAACCTGGAACATCCTCCCCAAAAACTCTGTGAGTGTACATAGAACACCTGAACTCCAGCCGATTATGAAGACAGCTCAGCGTCATCTTTTGAAAAACAAGTTGATCGGGCAATGAATCCTGGCCTAGGAAGCGACACTGACTTCCCTTGAATGAATAAAGCATGCGCACACCCAAAGGGATATATATATATATACACACGCACGCACACACACACACAGTCACATACACACACCCAAAGACACATACACACACCCAACGAGACACACATACACCAAGAAACATATAGAAAAAAATAAGGGACACATAGAGAAACACACACACACAAATGCACTCTGATACCTACCCACGCGCACATAAACACACACACACACCACACACATACACAAATACAAAGGGAAATAATATAAATGTCAGGAAGTGATCCTGAATCTTTATTGTGTATTGTGTCCATTTCTGAGCTCCACCCTTTGGGAAAGAGGTGCCCTTGGGAAAGAGATTTACTGGATTTACTGGAATATTTACTGGGTTAGAATTCTGGCCGTCTCTTGGAGGGGCTGTTGATAATGAGGATCAACAGAAGCAAACTCTGGGCATGGCTGAAGAAAATCACTCTTCAAAACTCCAAGTAAAAGCACTGGGATCTGAACTTGAAATGCTGTGACAGATAATGGAGAACAGAGTAGAAACTAATCGAGTCTGGGAAGATAAAATGTTTCTGAATCAGAGAATGGTTACAGCACAGGAGGCCATTCAGCCCATTCAGCCCATTCAGCCAGTGTCGACACTCTGCAAGACCAATTTCACTATTCCCTCTCCTTCACTCTTTCCCTGTAACCCTGCAAATATTTTCTCTTTGTCTTTCCATATGTAGAAGCATAGAAACTGGAAGCAGGAGTAGGCCATTCGGCACTTCGAGCTTACTCCGCCATTCATTTTGATCATGGCTGATTACCAAAATCAATATCCAGATCTTGCCTTCACCCCATTCAATTTCCTCTTGAGGAATTAGCGGTGGCACAGTGGTTACTGCTGCCTCACATTTCCAAGGTTCAGTTCCGGCCTCGGGTCACTGTCTGTGTGGAGTTTGCACATTCTCCCTGTGTCTGCGAAGGTTTCGGTTGGGTGCTTTGGTTTCCATCCACATCCAAAGATGTGCGGGCTATGTCGATTGGCCATGATAAATTGCCTCTTAGTGTCCCAGGATGCGTAGGTTAGAGGGATTAGCGGGGTAATTATGTGGGGTTACAGGGATAGACCCTGGGATTGTTACCGGTGCAGACTCGATGGGCCAAATGGCCTGCTTCTGACTCTGGGGATTCTAGGATTTTCGACTTGGATTCTACCTCACGTCCAGGCAGTACATTCCAGGTTCTACTCTCTCTGTTAAATAATTTTCCCTCGTGGTCCTTTATGCTTCTTTTGCCAATCACCTTAAAGTGGCGTTTACCACAGGCACAAGGTCGTTCTCACCCAAAGAGGGACACAAGTACTTTTTCACACATGTACAGAGACATAGAATGGATACAAATGCAGAGACACACAAATGGATGAACACACATGCACACACAGGAACAAATTCATAAAAACACGCACAAAACACATGCACAGAGTGACACACTCAGAAAAACATACACAGACGAATAAATATGCAGGGACACACTCATACAAACAGTGACACATACGCACACGGTCACACTCATACAAATACCGCAGGCACATATACATACTGGGGCACATTCATACAAACAGCCACACACACACAGGGACAAACTCATACAAACAAAACACGCACAGGGACACACTAATACTAACACACACACACACACACATATATACACACACACGCGTGCACACACACAAACAGGGACACACTCACATAAACATACACAGACACACATGCACAGGGACACGCTTATGCTTAAAGGGACACACACACACATACCGGGGTCGCACTCATACAAACACAGAAACACACACATACACATGCATAGGGACACACTCATAAACACACACAGACATAGCTTGCTCGGGACACACTCATACAAACACACACGCACACACAAAGGAAAAAGATAGCTCGTTAATGGTAGAGTGGATAGGATATATATGTCTTTGAAAAAGGGATAGATTGGGGACAGTCAAAGGAGGGGGAGGGCAATACATGCAGATCTCTTTGGATAACAAAGAAAATATAAGTTTTCTCATGGAAGAAACGAATATTTTTATCAATGCTACCAGGTAGAAAATGCAATTGGGAAACAGATAAAAGCTCAAAGGCTCAGAGGAGCGGTGAATCAGTGAATAAGAGAAGCAAAGCTGGATTCTGAGAACAAACTCACAGACAACACAGAGCAAAAATCCCAAAGTCTTTATAGGCTGATAAATAGATTGGATAGAGCACAAAGACACGCAGGAATAGGGCATAACAGGGACTAAGAAGGAGAATTGTCGCATTGAAAACGAGAGCATCGTTGAATAATAAAATTAATATTTTGAACGTGTATTTTCCACGCAGCAACACGCTACTAACAAAGTGGTAAAGGATGACGTATTTAGGACAACAGAATGGTTCCAATTGATAAGGAAGATTGGTTCAGATACCTGCACTTAAAGTTGATAAAACACCAGTTCCTGGTTCAAAACATCCAATAACCCGGTGGAAAGTGAGAGTAGAAAATACACAAATAACCATGACATTTAGTCCTTCTGAGATTCAGATGTGACACAAGAGGGGTGTAGCATTTCAAATGTCACAGCCTTGTTCACGGAACAGTTAAATAAAATTTCAGCAACTGCACACCGACCAATTGAGCTTTGTCCGTGGTGAAAAGTCTAGTCAACCAGGTTGAGGAGAAAATTAATAGCCACGTGGACAAATGCTGCTTTTCATTTGGGAATATCGTGTGGACAAACTTACTGGGGACGCCTTTTGCAGAGAATAGTGAAGAGGATATTTTGTTGGTGTGGTGGTCTGCAAGGTCTTGTAATATAGAATAATACAGCACAGGAATAAGCCCTTAGGCCCAGCAAGGTTGCGCTGATATGACAGACCAAGTTCACCCACCATGGACAGTAAGAACACGGTGTAAGGGGAAAATGTAAGAAAAGCACACTTTAAAATGGCTGCCTGGCACATAAAGAGTTAACTGGGAAAGGAGCCATAAAGCAGACACCGGCTTCCACTGACACAGAAATCACTTTAAATCAAACCTAACAGACAAGCCATTTCTGAATCACAGACAGTGACTTAAAGTAAACAAACACCTCAGGAAGCCAAGCCAACGGTCGAGACATCTTTGAGATGAGGAAAAGGGAATAGATTAGCCACAGGAAGAGTGGGAAAATATGAATGCGGGGAAACCAATTAACACCTGAATGAGCCGAAACCAACCATTGATAGATACAGACATAGGAAATGTACCCATTCATAAGAACAATACTATGTTAAATGTCTGTATCTGTTTGTATCTGCCTAAAACGATGTGATAATGTCCAAATCACCGGTCCATCTATTGTGTAAAGAGTATAAAGATGGACCGCTCCCGACATTTTACTGAGAGAAGGTTTACTACTGACATGTGCCTTGTCTCCACGGAGCTCCGTTAAATAAATTGTGTTTTCTGAATCTCGAAGTCTGACTCCGAGTGGATTTTTCCCACAACTCACGGGTTTGAAGATGACACACTGAAGGGAAGCAGCGAATTTGGGCTAATGTCTATGTTTCCTGCTGGAAGTGCACTTGCGGTGGAGTTCCCCGGGACCCACTGTTGGGGCCATAGCTTTTCTTGATATGCTGTAATGACCTCACTTTTCGTGTACAAGGCACGTAAATAAAATGGGCAGATGATAGAAACCTTGCTAACATGCTGAAATGTGACGAGAAGAGGCTGTCACTTGAAAAATATATAACTCAATTGGCCAACAGAAGGTACCTGAAGTTCAATGTGAGAGGAATAAGTTTAAAGGTTATTTATTAGTGTCACAAGTAGGCTTACATTAACGCTGCAATAAAGTTACTGTGAAAATCTGGCGCCTATTTGGGTACATTGAGGGAGAATTTAGCATGGCCAATGCACCTACCCAGCATGTCTGTTGGAATGTGGGAGGAAATCAGAGCACCCAGACGAAACCCATGCAGACATAGGGTGGGGCGGGGGGGGGGGGAGGTGGTGGGGAGGTACGGTGGCACAGTGGTTAACACTGCTGCCTCACAATGTCATGGACCGGGTATGGTTACTGGCTCGGGTCACTGTCTGTGTGGAGTCTGCACATCCTCCCTGCATCTGCGTGGGTTTTCTCCAGGTGCTCCGGTTTCCTCCCACAGTCAAAAAGACGTGCTGGTTCGGTGCATTGGCCATGCTAACGTTTCCCAATATGCACAAAATGGAGCCAGAGCGTGACAACCAGGGAATTTCTGCAATAACTTAATTGTAACATTAATCTAAGCCTCCTTGTGATCAACTAATCCACTTTAACTTTAATGTGAGATTCCGCACAGGCAGTGACCAAGTTGGGATTTGAACCTGGGCCTCGAGTGCTAAAAGGCAGAAGTGCTCATCACTGGGCAACCATAGCATGGAGAGTCTGCAGAGAGAATACAATATAAAGGGAACAATGCAAAATGGGGCGCTGGCCCAGACAAACCTTTTGTTTACATTTGCATCAGTCAATAAACATGGCAGGGCAAGTCGTGGAAGTGATAAATAAAGCCTACAGTATTGCAGCCAGAATAATAGAGACACAAAGAGCATGGTCAATGAGTTAATGTGCAACAGGCACTAGTTTGCAGGCTATGACATAGGCCGACATCAGGTATGAGCGCCACACCATTTAAAGGATGTGTTAACATTTCAGAGAAGTTAGAAAATATTCACGGGAATGGTAACAACGATAATGAACTTGGGTTATGAAGACAGATTAGAGAAAATGCGACAGATTTGCTTCAAGAATGGAGAACAGAGAGAGATTGAACGGAGGTGTTCAATATCATAGTGGTCTCGCCATTGAAGACAGGGCGAACGAGTTTCCAATCAGGACGAATCGAGAACGAAACATCACAGGATCAAAATGAAAGCAAAATACTGCAGATGCTGGAATCTGTAACTGAAACAGAAAATGCTGGAAAATCACAGCAGGTCTGACAACATCCATGGAGAGAGAAGAGGGCCAATGTTTCGAGTCTGGATGACCTTTTATCAGAGCTGAATCAAACTAGTTGGAAAACAAGCAGAAGCGGTAAAAGTATTTCCACACAGCGAGTGATGAGGATCTGTATGCATGGTGCAATTGTCTATTTTAATATTTTGGAGGACATATAGAATGTTAACTGATCAGAAGGAATACTCAGGGACACATTCCGAAGGGTCAATGGTTAAATGGTCTCCACTGATTGGTAATATCAAACTTTGAGTCAGTGAAAACTACCATTAACCTGAGCTCGACTACAGGTTGAAACAAGTCCTTTGTTGATGTTGCAGGACATTCCTGGTTGACTGAGCTTCCTGGTCCAAAGAGGCATGGTGAATGTTGATCAAACATTATGCTTTTTGCTTCTGGTGGATAAACTGATAGTCATAAATTGGAACCTTTAATTGTCAAAGATGCCATGTTCAAGGCAATGATTTGGCCTTGCGTGTCTAACATTCGAGTGCCCAGTCATTATCAAGAGTAACTCCTTCATTGTCTGAGTTTGTCATCAGTCACTATGCTTGCTGTTCCGTTTTGGAGGAAAGTATTACACTCATGCGCAGCAAACACCAGATTCTGCCTCTTGGCTGCTTTCAGTTGTTTTGTTTAGCCACTAATTGAATAATTGACGTGAACGGATATTTGGCAACATTCTTGACCTGCTCTCTGAATTTGGACTGAGTCGCCCCATATATAAATGTGTTTGTGCAGCAACTTAAATTCCGCAGCATCCATCCAACCTGGTCAAATATAAATTCAGAATCGGTATATTCTGTGGGATATGCCCCTGTAATGTTATAACGTAAAAAATCTATAACATGCACCGACCACAGGAGAATGAAGCTGCCGGATATGGTGAAGAGTAAAATCACAGACTTCCTTCTGCTCTCCATTTCTGGGTCGCTGTGATTCTCTCCCTTACTCTGACCCCTTAGTCCCTTACGGACTCGACTGGCCACTAAAATATGTCTGACTGTCAGAGCATTGAGCAGCAGAATTAAAGTGAAAGGGAGCAATGGTGTACAAACCTTATCAAACCAGTCAAATAGCACCCATCCCAATTCAGTGAAATAGCTTGGCTTATCAAAACAGTCCCATGGAATATTGTTGATTATCTTTGCAGGTTCATATGTAAAGTAGAAAGGGATGTTTTTTGAACAGAAGAAAATGCTTGTTGTTGCTAGAACAACAGCTGCCGTTTTCTTGGTGCAATATCGTGTTTTCAGCTGCTGGCAACAAATGGCCACAAATCGATCAAAGGAGAAAGTGACGGTGAACCAGACAGAAATGTCTGTGGCTGCACGAAGCAGGACACCAATAACACTACACACAGGGGTGATGCCCAGGAAAGACATTGGGAAGTAATATGATTTGAGCTGCCACAGTATGACCTCAGTGATAATGACCAGTAGATCCGCCATTGCCATGGCAATCAGGTATCGAGAGGTACAGGTAGAGAGTCCACACTTTCCCCTGGACAGGATCACAATTCCCAGTAAATTAACTGCAAAAGAAGTGAAAAGACGCAATGTTACTTATCATAAATTCCCCCTTCAGAACCAGACAGTTATGACAAGAAGTTTGTGCCAAATAGGTCTGGATTGCGTGTCAGTCAATAGGCTAAATGTTGATCAACAAATCACTAAAAATGTGTAAATTTCAAACATTATCTGGACCTTACGTCAACCATCAAAAATCTGAGGCTCCCAGCGTCAGACCCTCGATGGGATCTGTTATCTCTGATTTCTTACAAGCTAAGGGATTTCGGAAGTAAATGTGAACCAAAGGGTCTATCTGGAAGAAGAGGTCGCAGGTATAGGTTGAGAGGTGGCAGATTTAAAACTGACATGAAGAATTATTTCTCACAGAGGGTGCTGAATTTGTGGAGCTCGCTGCTTCATAGCACAGTGGAGTCTGAATTGTTGAACGCTTTCAAGGAGAGATGGATACATTTCTCATAAAAGAAGGGATAAGGGGATATGGAGAACAGGTGGGTAGGTGGATTTGAGACCATTATCTGATCGAATAGCGGTGCAGGCTCGAAGGGCTGAAAGGCATACTTCTGCTCCTAATTCCTAATTTCCCATGTTCCTAATATCAGGAGGCTCAGAGAAGATCATGACCATTTATTCAAGCATATGCAGGGAGTGCTCATTCAACAAGCTACTGACCCAATCTATGGTGTTAAAAAAAACCCTCTTATCTTGATGCCATGATTAAAATTTGATCTGACATTACATTGGGGTTAATGATTAACTCAGATTGGTGGATTGGTGGGAATTGGTCTTATTCAAGGATCGTCACTGGGGTCAATGTCCTTCAAAATGTTCGTGAAAAATAGGGAATCATGAAGCAGAAATATAATGTCGAAATCTACAGATAGATCCAAACTGAGAAAGTGAATACAGAGGAAGAATTCAACAAATTCCTGAACATAATAATCCGAAATGAAAATTTCCTAATCGCATCATTATAATGGCATGAACATTACAAATTTCAATGTTCGAAATTGCAAACCAATCTACAGGGCACAATTTCTAATAGTAAATTAATATCACTCTGGGTAATTGTCAATTACTGCCTGATGGTTTGGACAGTATGTTTGCTTACACTTAGTGGACAATATGTAACTGGTTGGGTCGCAGGGGGTTCGGGGTGTAGCAGAGCAAACTTTTCAAGAAGCCACAAATAGTAATCCGATGGTAAAAATCCAAACAAAGTATTGGAGTTCATTTCTAGGAGAGTGGGATTGAGAAAGGTAAAGGATGGAAGTACTGTAACTGTTGTCAGCTTGTTTGCATCAGCAACTAGTTGACTTTTGTCTCTTCAAAACAGATCAATAACAACAATATGAAATTTCCAAGCAATTCACAAAATCCATTCAACACCTTCAAGATATGGAGAGCCCAGTCAACAAAACGGCATGATCTCAAAACAGAATCAATTGGTTTAATTCCCTTTTGTGACCCCCAGCCTTTACAAGTTTACATTGACAGATGCTACCAGGAAAGCATGTTAACTGTATAAGCGTTGCCACTCTATTTATGTTGAGTTGATGTGCTAGCGTCATAACTAGGCTTACATTAACACTGCAATGAAGTTACGGTGAAAAACCCTCAATTGCCGGCTCCTGTTCGGGTACAACGAGAATTTAACATTGGCCATGCACCTAACCACACGTTGCTCAGATTGTGGGAGGGAAACGAAATACCCGGAGGACACCCATGCAGACACAGGGAGAATGTGCAGACTCCGTATCGATAGTGGCCCAAGATACAAATTGAATCTACTTCCCTCGTGCTGCGAGGCAGCAGTGCTGATCATTGTGCCACCCCAATTTAGTGATTTGTGTCCAGCACAATTCTGCGCTGACAGAAACTCACGATAACACTTGGTCTCCTTGATCAGGTATTCCGATTTGGTTAGTGAACCGCACTTTGTACAATTCTATGATTATGGATAATCTAAGTAAGACGTGGTCACTGGTTTAGGTAGAGCGCTTGCATTTGCGGCCCACACTCAGTCCGACTTTAGACTGGCAGATACTCCCGATAATACATGGTCACTGGGATTGGGATTTTCACGCCGTTAGTGATCCTACCTCAGCATAGTATGTGGTCACTGGAAGAGGTAAAGTATTCTGTTTCATCAAAAGAGCTAATTGAATTCTACACAAAACCATCTAACCAGTAATATATGATCACTGGGGTCAGCTTATCCACAAATATTAGTGACCAGTGCAAGACTACACTGATCCCAAGAATTCACCATCACTGTTGGTAATCATTGCATTCCTGTGAATGACCCACATTCTGTAAAATTCTTCAATGACTGGAACATTCTATCACATTTTTACTCTTCTTAATGACCAACACACAATCTGTTTTACTCTTACACCCACTAATACCTTCCTTTAGCGAGTTTGAACTCACTGAAGTTTGTTTCAACAATACACAGTAGTCCACTAAATGGAATAAGTTATAGTTCCAAGTGCTGCAAATTATAAACTGAGTTCATTGCAAGTTGAGGAATAAAAGGTATGAAAGGTTGGTGCCTGCAGAACGTTGATTATCAGATCAGCATGAACCTCGGACAAAGTAAAACAAGAGAGCAGCTCACACACTGAATATCCTAGTTTCCAATGCAACAGCCACTTACCAGGAACACCAATTATTGCAAGAATCACATAGAACATTCTATCAATAATTTTAAATGTTTCACGCATTTTCCCTGTGAAATGATTTTTCCCTCTTGCTGCAAACAATGCCACCGTCCTCACTCTGAGCTGATACCTTTGAAAATCACTTCATTTATACACTGTGTGTTGGCCCTCGGGATGTTGGTGTTGCAACGTCGTTTACATGATTTTTATTTTAAGGTTGAAGAAACGGGTTATGACATCGGGTTCAGTTCTTGTGATAAACGTTATTAAAGAGCAACGAAGAACAAAGAACAGTACAGCACAGGAACAGACCCTTCGGCCCTCCAAGCCAGTGCTGTCCATACAAAGAACAAAGAACAATACAGCACAGGAACAGGCCCTTCGGCCCTCCAAGCCCGTGCCGCTCCCTGGTCCAAACTAGACCATTCTTTTGTATCCCTCCATTCCCACTCCGTTCATATGGCTATCTAGATAAGTCTTAAACGTTCCCAGTGTGTCCGCCTCCACCACCTTGTCTGGCAGCGCATTCCAGGCCCCCACGACCCTCTGTGTAAAATATGTCCTTCTGATAGCTGTGTTAAACCTCCCCCCCCCCCCTTCACCTTGAACCTATGACCCCTCGTGAACGTCACCACCGACCTGGGGAAAAGCTTCCCACCGTTCACCCTATCTATGCCTTTCATAATTTTATACACCTCTATTAAGTCTCCCCTGATCCTCCGTCTTTCCAGGGAGAACAACCCCAGTTTACCCAATCTCTCCTCATAACTAAGCCCCTCCATACCAGGCAACATCCTGGTAAACCTACTCTGCACTCACACCAAAGCCTCCACGTCTTTCTAGTAGTGTGGCGACCAGAACTGGGCGCAGTATTCCAAATGCGGCCGAACCAACGTTCTATACATCTGCAACATCAGACCCCAACTTTTATACTCTATGCCCCGTCCTATAAAGGCAAGCATGCCATATGCCTTCTTCACCACCTTCTCCACCTGAGACGTCACCTTCTAGGATCTGTGGACTTGCACACCCAGGTCCCTCTGCGTGTCTACACCCTTTATGGTTCTGCCATTTATCGTATAGCTCCTCCCTACATTATTTCTACCAAAATGCATCACTTCGCATTTATCAGGATTGAACTCCATCTGCCATTTCTTTGCCCAAATTTCTAGCCTATCTATATCCTTCTGTAGCTTCTGACAATGCTCCTCACTATCTGCAAGTCCTGCCAATTTTGTGTCGTCCGCAAACTTACTGATCACCCCAGTTACACCTTCTTCCAGATCGTTTATATAAATCACAAACAATCAATAAGGTCTTTTAAGAGATTCCTGGATGAGTATATGGGACTTAATAGGATGGAGGGTTATAGGTAGGCCTAAAAGGTAGGGATATGTTTGGCACAACTTGAGGGGCCGAAGGGCCTGTTTTGTGCTGTAGTTTTTCTATGTTTCTATGTTTCTACCCACTTCCACTGTCTCGACCTGCTAGTGTCCTTCTCTCACTGCACTCAGTAACAGAAGAAATATCAGAACACCAGTTTAAAACTCAACAGGTTTATTTGGTAGAACGAGCTTTCGGAGATCTGCCCCTTCATCAGGTGAAGGGGAAGCACTCCAAAAGCTCGTGCTATGAAATAAACATGTTGAACATTAACCTGGTGTTGTGAGACTTCTTACTGTGCCTACCCCAGTCCAATGCTGGCATTTCCATATCCTGGCTGCACTCAGTTAGACACCACTGTCTCCATCTGCTGGTGTATCGGTCTCACTGCACTCAGTTACCCCCTTTCACTGTCTCCATCTGCTGCTGTGTCTCCCTGCACTCAGTTAGAAAATTCACTGTTTTCATCTGCTGGCGTAGCTGTCTCATTGCACTCAGTTACCCTCTTTCACTAACTCCATCTGCTGGTAGCCTTGCCTCACTGCACTCAGACACCTCTGTCTCCATCTGCTCGTGTCCCTTTCTTATTGCACTCGTTGGACATCTCTCTGTGTCCATAAGACATAGGACATAGGAATGTCTCTGTGTCCATCTGCTTGTGTCCATCTCACTGTCCTTCTCCCATGTAACATCTCAAAGTTTGCAGATGGTAGTAAGATGGGTGGGAGGGTGAACTGTGATGAGGATGCAGCGATCTTTCAGTATGATCTGGACAGGTTGGGTGACTGGGCAAATCAATGGCAGATGCAGTATAATTTGTATAAATATAAAGTTATTCACTTTGGAAGTAGAAACAAGAAGGCAGATTACTACCAGGATGGCTGCAAATTGGCAGAGGGGAGTACACAGCGGGACCTGGGTGTCCTTGTGTACCAGTCGCTGAAGGAAAGCATGCACAGCAGGTGATAAAGAAGGCAAATGGTATGTTGGCCTTCACTGCGAAAAGGTTTCCAGGACAGGAGCAGGGATGTGTTGTTGCAATTATACAGGGCTTTGGTCAGGCCGCACCTCAAATATCGTGTGCAGTTTTGATCTCCTTTTCTGAGGAAGCATGTTTTTGCTCTCGAGGGAGTGCAGTGAAGGTTTACCAGGCTGATTCTGGGCAAGGCAGGAATGATGGATGAGGAGAGATTGTCTAGGTTAGGATTGTTTTCGCTGGAGTTCAGACGAATGACAGGGAATCTCATAGAGACGTATAAAATTCAATCAGGACAAGACAGTGTAGATGCAGGCAGGATGTTCCTAATGGTGGAGGAGTCCAGAACCAGGAGTCACAATTTGAGGATTCGGGAAAGACCATTTAGGACAATTGGAGACAATTCTTCACCAAAGAGTGGTGAGGCTGTGGAATTCATTACCACAGGAAGTAATTGATGTCAAAACATTGAATGTATTCAAGAGGCAGCTAGATATAGCACTTGGGTTGAATGGGATCAAAGGTTATGGGGAGAAAGTAGGATTAGGCTGTTGAGTTGGACGATCAGCCATGGCCCTTATGAATGGCGGAGCAAGCTTGAAGGGCCAAATAGCTTCCTCCTGCTCCTATGTTTCTATGTTTGCCCTGTTGTGCACATGAGGACCCTCTCGCGTGTTCTGCATTGTGCTCATGTGGACCGTCTCTCATGTTCCCCTGCTGTGCGCATGCGTACCCTCTCCCGTGCTCGCAACACCAGTGCACCACAAGCATGTGTTCTCAGTCCCTTACTATACTCCTTATACACAAGGCCGTGTGGGCAAATTCCGCTCCAACTCCCATTTTCAAGTTTACTGATGACACCATTGTCGTGGGTCGGATCTTAAACAATGATGAGACGGAGTACAGTAAAGAGATGGAGAATCTGGTGAATTGGTGCAATGACAATAATCTTTCCCTTAATCTCAGGAAAATGAAGGAAATGGCCATCGATTTCAGGAAGCGTAGCGGAGGACTTATCCCTGTCTGCATCAACGGGGAAGAAGTGGAAATGGTCGCAAGCTTCATGGCTTTCGGTGTCTAGGTCACCAACAAGCTGTCCTGGTCCTTCCATGCTGACGCTATAGTTAAGAAAGCCCACCAACGTCTCAATCTACTGAGGAGCCTAAGCAAATTTGGCATCTCAACTACAACTCTCACCATTTTTAACAGTTGCCCCATAGAAAGCATTGTTTCCGGATGTATCACAGCTTGGTATGGCTCCTGCGCTGACCAAGATCTAAAGAGATTACCAAGGGTTGTGACCGTAGCCCAGTACATCATACAATCCAACATCCTGTCCACTGACTCCTTTTACACTACCTTCTACCTCGGAAAAGCAGCCAGCATAATCAAAGACCCCACGCAGCCCGGGATACTCTCTTCCACATTCTTCCATCGGGAAAAATATGCAAAAATCTGAGATCATGCACCAACATACCCAAGGACAGTTTCTTCCCTGCTGCCATCAGACTTTTATATGGACCTACCTCAGGTCAAGTTGATCTTTCTCTACACCCCAGCTTTGACTGTAACACTACTTTCTGCACTCTCTCCTTTCGTTCTTCTCTATGTTCTCCATGAACGATATGCTTTATACTGTAAGAAACAATACTCTTCACTGTATTCCAATAAATCTGACAATAATAAATCAAATCATTGTGGTCTGGAGTCACATGTAGGCCAGACCAGGTAGGAACAATAGATTTCCTTCCCATGGACATGAGTGAACCGGATTGGTTTTTAGGCCATCTGTATTGGTTTCATGGTCATTATTATATTTTTAGTACTAGATTTTTATTGAATTCAAATTTGACTATTTGCCAAGTTAGGTTTGAACCATGGTCACTCGATTACTAGTCGCTTGCAGTACAACTACCCTCCACTGGATAGAGATGTGTCACTGAAAGCGTGCTACTTGTTTAAGTGTTGCTTTAGTTTGAGCCGCTCTGTCAGATTGAGACACTGTAACAGTATCTGTTGTTGAATTATTTTCAGATGCTTTCTAGTTGGACATGGCTCTGCACACTCAGATCAATCACTAAACAGAATGTCCACAGTTAAAGAGATCAGCCACATCCTGGAGTGCAGGATGGCATTGCAGAGAGAAACTCTAGAAATGTGGACGATTTCCTGAATGAAAGGCATCACTGAAACAACATAAGGTCCAGAGAGAAGGGGATAGCTGGAGAATATGGCCTCCATTTCCACTGCTGCGCCTAATTGCTCAGTCATCCGATTTAGTCTCAAAAGGTATGCTCTCACTTCACAGACTTAACTCGATGTGGCAATATGTTCATTCAAATTAAAAACAAGTGAGAATGTTGCATTCTCCACGTCCCGGTTGAGGAGATGGAACAGGCTATAAACTAAAGGCTCTGTGTCGGTACCACCTGAGTGGTGATGACAGTAACATTCCGTGCAGCACAACGAGGCTGATCACTTCACACAGGAAATGATTGAAACATTCTATGTCGTCAAGAAAATCTGTTATCCCACCCTGGCCATCATCAGTATTCCTGGTGAGTGACTGTAACAATTCAAGATGTGTGTGTGAGTTCATCTCTGGCTTTGCTCTGTGAATGCTAATGTTACATATTGTGTCACAGGGCTCCATTATACAGACACCAGATCAGTGATACACTTTCCTGCGTTAAATTTACAAAGAATAACTGATAAAGAGGATTTTAATAACACAGAGATTAAACTGAGAGAACTAATAACATGAATAATTTCTCAATAATTAAATGAAGAAGGCACATCTCGGTTTAGATCTCACTGCTTCAGGATACTTGCACATTTCCAGTACATCTTAATTCTGTATTTGCAATGTGGAGACTATATAAGAATGTACAGGACTCCTTTCCACAATAATACCGGGATATGACCACGGGGACATGACATGAATATTCGATAATTGTCTCATTTTTGTATTTCTTCAGGAAATGGAACAGATAAACATGACATTGGATGAATAATGGAGACCAGTGCATTTAAAATAAAAAGGGGATATATTAATACATCTTACAATGCGTCAAAATTGGAGACCATATAACTCCTAATGCTGTCTTTGCATAGCGCAAGTGCATGATTGTTTGTGCCAGTGTTAGTCATGTTCCATCCTTCACATGTTTTCTGCTACTTCAATGACTATGGGTGGGAATAGGGGAAGGGTGTGTGCGGGGGTGCATGGAGTGAAGGGTGATGAGTATGAGGGAGAGGGGCTGGGAGGGTGGGGTGAGGACTGGAGACTAGTTAGGGTTCTGGGTTGATTTTTGAAAATTATTCTCAACGGCCCCAGTCACGTCGATTTTCGTGCTTTGGTTTGACCTTCCTACATGGGTCAGGCATGGATAACTGGGAGGGGAAAGTGGGAATGTAGTTGGAGGGGAACAAAGACTCTGGCAGGCTGTTTCGTTTAGGGAGCCAGTGAAGTTTTGACACGTGTTGGTTAAAATTGTCTGAATATGTGATAACATCTTATTACCACAGTCATTTCCACTCTCACTTCATTCTTTTGTGCAGTTAATTTAGTGACAATTGTGATCCTGTCCCGGGGAAAGTGCGGCGTCTCTCCCTGCATGTTGGCCATGGCGGCAAGCGATCTACTCATCATTATCATAGAGGGCATCCTGAGCCGAATAACTTACTATTATTTCCCGGGATCTTACCTGAACGTCACTCCAATGTGTAGTTTTATCTGTGTCCTGGTTCGTGCAGCAGCAATCTGTTCCATCTGGTTTAGCGTCACATTCTCCATTTATCAATTTGTGGCCATATGTTGTCAGAAGCTGAAAACCAAATATTGCCCAAAAAAAACTGCGGCTGTCATTTTAGCAACAACATTCATTCTGCTCTGCTTCAAAAATGTGCCTTTATTCTACAGATATAAACCTCAATCTATAATCAACGTGGTTTTGTGTGGTGAAGGCACATATTTTCACTGAACCCATTTGGGTGGCACTTGGCTGGTTTGATAAGATTGCAACTCCATTGTTCCCATTCACGTTAATTCTGTTGCTGAACGCTCTGACAGTCAGATACGTTTTAGTGGCCAGTCGAGTCCCGAAGGGACTGAGGGGTCAGAGCAAGGAGATGATCGCAGTGACCCAGAGATGGAGAGCAGAAGGAAGTCAACGATTTTACTCTTCAGCATATCTGGCAGCTTCATACTTTTGTGGCTGGTCTTTGTTATTGTATTCTTATAGCATGACAGGGCGAGCTCCTGTTCGTTACAATGATTTGGAATATATCTTCTGAGAAGTTGGATATATGCTGCTGAATTTAAATTGTTGCACAAACACGTTTATTTATGGTGCTCCTCAGTCCAGGTTCAGAGAACAGTTCAAGTGCGTTGTGAAACATCCAGTTACATCAATTCTTGTCTTAATTAATAAACAAAACTACTGAGAGAAGCATAAAGATGGGTTTCAGTCTTTCCAATCCATGAATGGAATGTTAGTCCATAGGTTTTGTTATAGTTTGCCAAGGTTGAGGCACCTGCATTATAGCTATTTATATATCCATTTAGAGTTTGCTAACAAAATGCAGTGTTAATAACTATAATATAAAGCATCGCGCTGTTTAGCTGACTTGACCACATTTCGAAAGCTATTCAGTCATTTAGTACACAGTCATGGACCATTAAACATGCCTGGCAGGCCCTCTCATATCAGCACACTGGCAGCTGCTATGTGAGACTGCTAGCAGTATAGACAAGTCAGAGATAAGAATGGCCTGAGAAGAGAGGTTCATTGTGAAGGCTCAGGGATGGTTGATAAAGTGCTGGGTAGATATCTTGGGATGGACCAAAGCTGACAACGCAGGTTAGTTACTCATTTCATTGAAAATATATGTAAATGATGTAATCAATCACCATGCTAATTGTATTGTATCCAGCCGGGATGGGCTGAGTAACTGTAAGAATTGATGATTATTTTAATTCGGTGCACATTGTCAGCCCCTGTGGCTTCGCCCTGCTGGCATAACTCAATGAACTGTTTGTTGATTGAATCAGAACAAGAACAAAGAACAAAGAACAGTACAGCACAGGAAACAGGCCCTTCGGCCCTCCAAGCCTGTGCCGCTCCTTGGTCCAACTAGACCAATCGTTTGTATCCCTCCATTCCCAGGCTGCTCATGTGACTATCCAGCTAAGTCTTAAATGATGTCAGCGTGCCTGCCTCCACCACCCTACTTGGCAGCGCATTCCAGGCCCCCACCACCCTCTGTGTAAAAAACGTTCCTCTGATGTCTCAGTTATACTTTGCCCCTCTCACCTTGAGCCCGTGACCCCTCGTGATCGTCACCTCCGACCTGGGAAAAAGCTTCCCACCGTTCACCCTATCTATACCCTTCATAATCTTGTACACCTCTATTAGATCTCCCCTCATTCTCCGTCTTTCCAAGGAGAACAACCCCAGTCTACCCAATCTCTCCTCATAGCTAAGACCCTCCATACCAGGCAACATCCTGGTAAACCTTCTCTGCACTCTCTCTAACGCCTCCATGTCCTTCTGGTAGTGCGGCGACCAGAACTGGACGCAGTACTCCAAATGTGGCCTAACCAGCGTTCTATACAGCTGCATCATCAGACTCCAGCTTTTATACTCTATACCCCGTCCTATAAAGGCAAGCATACCATATGCCTTCTTCACCACCTTCTCCACCTGTGTTGCCACCTTCAAGGATTTGTGGACTTGCACACCTAGGTCCCTCTGTGTTTCTATACACCTATCAGGCTTGAGAATTGAATGAGTCTTTCGAGTTCATTTCCCTTAATAGAAGTAATTCTGGAAAATTATAGAATTTTGCATTTGGAGAGGCACAAATGAATCAAGAACCTTCAGCATGGTTTTGTTAAGGGGAGGTCATGTCTGAACAAGTGGATGATCGTTTTTCGAAGAGCTGACCAGATTTGTAGATGAGCGCTGGGCATTTGATCCCATCTACGTGGACCTCAGCAAGGCTTTTGACAAGGTTTGACATGGCAGAATGATAACAAAGATAAGAGCCCATGGGATCTAAGAGAATTTGATAAATTAGATCCAGAATTGCCTGAGTGGCATGAAGCATAGGGTGATGGTCGAGGGGCGTTTTCCTGACAGGAAGACTATGTCCAGTGGGGTCTGGCAGGGATCAGTGTTGGGTATCTTGCTGGTTGTCGTTTATATAAGTGATTTAGACTTGAATGTCGTTAATCAGTGTGTTCGCAGATGATACCAAATTGGTAGGGTGGTAAATAAACACTAAACAGAGATTTTAATCAGTATCCTATGCTAAACAGAGATATTAAACAATATTCTGCACTAAACGAGATTTTAAACACTGTTCTCTACTGTACAGAGATTTTAAACAGTGCTCTACACTAAGCACAGATTTTAAACAGTGTCCTACACTAAGCAGAGATTTTAAATCATGTCCTTCATGAAAAAGAGATTTTAAACAGGGCCCTAAACAAAACAGAGATATTAAACAGTGTCCTACATTAGAAGATATTTTAAACAGTGGCCTACTCTACACAGATATCTGAAACCAAATCCAACACTAAACGAAATTTTAAACAGAGGCCTACATGAAACTGAGATTTTAAACAGTGCATTACAATAAATAGAGATTTTAGACAGTGTCCCATACTAAAGAAAGATTTTGAACAGTATTCAACTATAAACAGAGATTTCAAACAGTGCCCCACACTAAACGAAATTTTCAACACCCTGCTATACTAAACACAGATTTTAAAGTGTCCAAAACTAAGCAGAGATTTTAAACAGTGCCCTGCACGCAACAGAGATTTTAAACAGTGTCCAACTCTAAACAGAGATTTTAACCAGTGCCCGAAACAAAACAGAGATTTTAAACAGTGCCTCACACTAAATGAGATTTTAAAACCTGTGATTTTTATCTATGATCCAACTCTAAACAGAGATATTAAACAGTGCCGACAGTAAACAGGCATTCTAAAAATGCTCTACACTAAACAGAGATTTTAAACAGTCTCCTTCACGGAACAGAGATTTTAGACAGTGCACCATTCTAAGCAGAGCTCTTAAACACTGTATTACATTAAACAAAGATTTTAAACAGTATCCTACGCTAAACAGAGATTGAAACAATATCCTACACTAAACGAGATTTTAACCAGTGTCCTACAATAAACAGAGATTTCAAACAGTGCCCTACACTAAACACAGATATTAAACAGTGCCCTACACTAAACAGAGATTTCGAACAGTGGCCTACACTAACCAGAGATTTCAAAGTGGGTCCTACACAAAACAGAGATTTAAAACAGTCTCCCACACTCAAATTAGATTTTAAACAGTGTCCCACACGAAACAGAGATTTTAAATAGTGTCCTACACTAAACGGTGATTTCAAACAGTCTGCTACATGGAGCACAGATTTTAAACAGTGCACCACTCCATGCAGAGATCTTAAACACTGTACTACACTAAACCGAGATTTTAAACACTATCCTACACTAAACAGAGATATTAAACAATATCCTACAGAAAACGAGATTTTAACCAGTGTGCTATAATAAGCAGAGATTTCAAACAGTGTCCCACACTCAACGAGATTTTAAATACTGTCCTCGACTAAACATAGATTTTAAACAGTGCCCTAGATTAAACACAGATTTCAAACTGTCCGATACTAAGCAGAGATTTTAAACAGTGTCGTGCACAAAACAAAGATTTCAAACAGTGTCCAACAATAAACAGAGATTTTAAACAGTGCCCTACAGAAAGCAGAGATAGAGTCATAGAGGTTTACAGCCTGGAAACAGGCCCTGCGGCCCAACTTGTCCATGCCGCCCTTTTTTTTAAAAGAC